>NC_042998.1:188606162-188618662 GCF_006345805.1 Octopus sinensis
GACAGAGAAATAACATATTTTGGAATATCAAAAGTATTCAGGCCAAACTAATTCTCATTTTCTTTTGAAAAATTCTTTATAGTCGCTAAATTCCATGAATTCAAATTATTACGAAATAAGTCAGCCCAATCGGAACCTTTGGATTTCAAACAGACATTTAAAAAGTGAAACGAGAATAACTTAAAACACTGTCAACTACTTTTTATTCCTTTCACGGTATTTGAATCAGGAGAAGGCGGCGAGCTGGCAGAAACGTTAGCACGCCAGGCGAAATGCTTAGCGGTATTTCGTCTGCTGCTACGTTCTGAGTTCAAATTCCGCCGAGGTTGACTTTGCCTTTCATCCTTTCGGGGTCGATTAAATAAGTACCAGTTACGCACTGGGGTCGATATAATCGACTTAATCCGTTTGTCTGTCCTTGTTTGTCCTCTCTGTGTTTAGCCTCTTGTGGGTAGTAAAGAAATAGGTATTTCGTCTGCCGCTACGTTCTGAGTTAAAATTCCGCCAAGGTCGACTTTGCCTTTCATCCTTTCGGAGTCGATAAATTAAGTACCAGTTACGCACTGGGGTCGATATAATCGACTTAATCCGTTTGCCTGTCCTTGTTTGTTCTCTCTGTGTTTAGCCCCTTGTGGGTAGTAAAGAAATAGGTATTTGAATCAGGTAACTTTTGTCGTATACATATGAATAGTGAGTTCAAATACAGGAGATGATATTAGCAAGTAGTGGACAAAAACATCTTTTATGAGCTGTTTCAAGCTTAGAACAAAATTCACAGGAGATAATCCAACAGAGGATATACTTCGCTGCGACATCTCTGTTGTTTACACCAGTTAGTTACACAACCAGGTCCACTATGTTGGTTATCACGTGATCACGTGACTGACCAGTCCATCAGATGTTGTTACATATCGCTGGTCACAATGCGTTCGCATTGTTTTAGCCTTCGAATGACGCCACCCCGCTGGCTAAGCGAGCAGACCAACAGTAGAAAGAGCGGGAGAAAGAGTGGTGAAAGAGTACAGCAGGGATCACCACCCCCTGCCGGAGCCTCGTGGAGCTTTTAGGTGTTTTCGCTCAATAAACACTCACAACGCCCGGTCTGGGAATCGAAACTGCGATCCTACGACAGCGAGTCCGCTGCCCTAACCACTGGGCCGTTGCGCCTCCACATGTTGGTTATACTATCCAAAAGTATTGATTCATTTAATTACCTCCCTTGCTTGTTGCTTTGGCTTTGAAACTCTCCTATAGGAAGTATCTAACTACTAATTGCTTTGATAATTTCGGTTGATCGACATTATCCAACCCAAATCATTATATATAGGAGAACCTAGCATATTTGTATGTAGTATGTAGAATGCTCCGTTGCACTATTTTTTCTCAGCCACCTCACGAGCGTACAAAATAGATTATACAACATACAATGCGCAAATTTACATATATATCGACATCCATCAACTTAAAGCAACATGCAACTCGATTTTGTAGAACATATATTTTAAAAAAAGTCTAAGGGAGGTAATTCTTAACGGGAAATATTTTGAGTGATCTTTAAACATAGACAGTGTTTTAAACATAGACTTTAAACATAGACAGTGTTTTAAACCAAGAAAATTGAATAATCTATTATTTTATTTTCTTTCATTACACATCTAAACTTTTCTTCTAAATTCCGCTATTTTGGGGTGTGGTACGTAAAAGCTATTACGAAAGAACAGGAATCTTATAAGAATCAAAATACCGGTGCATATTAGGAAATCCCTCATAAAGATGTTGCTTAAAATAACTACCATTTTTGATAGCGCATGCATTCTAATTAATTGCATTATGAACAATTAAATATTATTTAATAAGAATTGTAATGATTATGACACTTAACACGTGTTTTTTTTTCTTCAGTTTCAGAGGAGACAGGAGATATGCGCCCAGCTGCTGTCGTCCAAAATAGTTTATATTTTCAGCAAAAGACTGCTCGGTTATCTGCCCCTGAAATTTCCGAGCAGCCATTGCTGTGTCGTGCAAGCCTAGAAAATGGGAAAGTGCGCCATAGCATGTGTCACCTGCAAGATTTGTCTTTCGAAGAATTCCAAAAAGATGGAGATTTATTTGATCATCCACCACAATGTGTCTATAATATTTGCTAGAGTGAAACTCGTGTACAATCATGTATATAATTATATAAAACAAACAAGCATAACAAGCGCACCTCCCTATACGTATTTGTATGTGCGTGTGTGTGTGTTCATGTGTTTATGTATGTATGTATGTATGTATGTATGTATGTATTTATGTGTGTATGTGTGAGTGTGTATGTACGTATGGATGTATGTATTTATGTGTGTATGTGTGAGTGTGTATGCATGTATGCATGTATGTATGTTTGTATGTATGTATGTATGTATGTATGTATGTATGTATGTGTATATTGATGTGTTTGATCATCCACCACAATGTGTCTATAATATTTGCTTACAATCAGTTATGAAATTACGTAATTAAAACAGTCATAACAAGCGCACTACCCCATATGTGTATGATTGTGTGTGTACACATGTTGCATGTTTACACATACACATATATATACACAAAACACACGCACAAGCACACTCATATGATTTATATTATATATGCGCGTAACGCATTCATACTTTAATACATGTATTCTTGCATACGTATATGCATACATACTTACATACATAAATGCATACATACATACATATATACGATTTCAGTTAATTGGAATGCATCGGGATATCGAGATTGGAACACAAACCGAGGATACTGCATGATTATTCGTGTAAGTACTGGCTCAAAAAGATAAATCTATGAGTCCAATTCTTGCTCATTGATCAACAGAAGAACTTAAAGGAATTATGTCTGAACTGCCATCTATATATATATATATATATATATATATGTTACTAGTTTCAGTTTGAGAGCTGTAGCCATGCTGGAGCAGCGCTGTTAGCTTTGCAACACTTTAACCACTTGAAACCTCTTCTGATATGTGCCATTTGGTGAACGTGGGAGATTGAAGTTGCTGCATTCATCTGCGTTTCCTGCCGCGAGATAGGTTCAGCCGAAACTCTAGATAGGAGGAGATTTAGATTTGCTTTGAAGATGCCTAGATCCATCCCAATGTTGGGAGGATACAGAAGAGCTGTGGGCCCTTGAAACTAAACCTGTTGCAGTATGTGGTCTTGAATGTCGCAGTATGTAATGTAATGTAGGGATCGTTGACACTATATAATGAATCGCTGTTCTGCTTTTTGTGAAACTTTCAATGCCAAAGTTTGGTACAGGCCGTTACAGGATTTTCCAAATGCATATTACTACATATATTTCCCATCTTCGTTCTAGCCTCTCCCAGTAGGTGACTTGTTGAATTGAGATGTCTTTGTGTGGCTTCGCTGGATTGATTCGAGTTCTGCTCTTAATTTTACACTGCGTGGTGATCAAAGATTGGAACATTAATTTAAACGGTTGAGGACAAATCTCACAGTTTCCTGTTCTCTCATTCTAAAACTTCTAAGAATCCATCTGGTCAGCCGCCCAGTAATATTCACCTGGAAAGATGCATCATTACTCATGTCAATGCCCAGATTGCTCACTGTTTTGATTCAGGGATTGAAATTCCTCCTGGGCCAGTGTATTCATTCAGCTTCGTGTGCAGGTAGCACAGGGTCTGGAATTCTCCAGCATTAAAATGCATGTTATTCTCTTCAGTCCACCTGTATACAGCGTCCAATACTAGTTGCAGATGTAGATAGATAGATAGATAGATAGATAGATAGATAGATAGATAGATAGATAGATAGATAGATAGATAGATAGATAGATAGATAGATAGATAGACAGATAGATAGGGATACAGATTATGCTACCCTTATTTCGCATTACAAGCCCTCCGTCGATCTGTGTTGACCTTGCATCTGCATGTGTATATGGGAACCTAGGAAAGATATTTTGTGAAAGACTGGCAGTTGCACATATAGATAAATCTCTTCGGCTTGGCACCAGTATCTGAACACTAAAGCTGGGGCAGATACCGAAAGGTTTCTCAGCTGACCCTCAAACACTTCCCCGTATCCATAGCCCTGGATTGATACATTTTTATTGACCCAAAAACATAGAAAGCAAAGATGATTTCAAGAGGATTTGAAACCGAATCGTAGAAAGTCAGAGCAAATACTGTGAGGCAATCTACCCAAAGCTATATGTTGCACAGTTCGCAACATTCAAAACAGAGTGGGAAAACGCTAAGTTGGGAACTAATTCATTTTCACTAATTTCCACCAATCCTTCCACCACTAAATACGTTTTCACATCGGAGAGCTCATAATAGCTATTTTTCCTTTTATTATAAAAAAATTAGAATACTATTCATTTATTCTGACTTGAAAGATATATGTTGCACTAAACTTCTTTTATTTAAAGAATTATAGTCAATATCAGATTTAAATGAGATCAGCAAATAACAGAAGTTATCTTCGTGTGTTCCACTCAAAAATATATCGCTTAAACTCACAAAAATGAGATATTCCAGTTTGCTGGAATTTTATGCATTTATATATATATATATATATATATATATATATATGTGTGTGTGTGTGTGTGTGTGTGTGTGTGTGTGTGTGTGTGTGTGTGTGTGTGTGTGTGTATGTGTGCGTGTGTGTGTGTGTGTGTGCGTGTGTGCGTGTGCGTGTGTGTGTGTGTATCATACATTCATACATATGTGTGTTTGTATGTGTGTATTTGTGTATACCAATGGATGAATGTAAATATAATTGTGTGTTTGCATGTACTCACACACATGCACACATACATACAAACATACACGCACACACATATATATACACATATACATATACATATACATATATATATATACATACATATATATATATAATGAATATGTATATAATGTATATATATAAAAATAAATATGTATAAACCTAGAAAATGATACAATGTGATCTTAGGGAAACTATATTCATATTTGTTGCATAGATTACATTTAATCACATTCAAACATAACACAGTCAAACATGCATATGTTTGATTGTGTATCACTTAGATGTATCTGCGCATATTTGTGTGCCTAAACACATGCATGATTGCAGTGTAAATAGCATATGGTGTATGGGGTCCACTAAAAGAATACGTCCAAATTCAGTCGATTATGTCATCCCTCAGACATATTAGCAAAAGTTTCAGTTTGACTAACATGTCTGACGGATGACATTTATATGCAAGTGAATGGAAAGATGGATGGAAGCACTCCGTCGGTTACGACGACGAGGGTTCCGGTTGATCCGAATCAACGGAACAGCCTGCTCGTGAAATTAACGTGTAAGTGGCTGAGCACTCCACAGACACGTGTGCCCTTAACGTAGTTCTCGGGGATATTCAGCGTGACACAGAGAGTGACAAGGCCGGCCCTTTGAAATACAAGGTACAACAGAAACAGGAAGAAAGAGTGAGAGAAAGTTGTGGTGAAAGAGTACAGCAGGGATCACCACCATCCCCTGCCGGAGCATCGTGGAGCTTTATGTGTTTTCGCTCAATAAACACTCACAGCGCCTGGTCTGGGAATCGAAACCGCGATTCTATGACCGCGAGTCCGCTGCCCTAACCACTGGGCCATTGCGCCTCCACGAATGAAAAGATGACTACATGCGTATATGCATACATAAATGTGCAGACTCTCATTCAATCGAAGCTTAAATTTTGTTTGATGCCGCCACCATATTAACACTAGCTGAGTCGGCATAGATTATTCAAACACCGATTGAAAAATCTGCGGATATGTCCGCAGCATAACTATAGTATATAGAACAGAGAATTCTATGAGGTGAAATTCTTTATCCATCCTTGCGGTGCTGAGAACTCATTTTCTAGTTCGTCACTAACGTGTGTGTGTGTGTGTGTGTGTGTGGTGTGTGTGTGTGTGTGTTTGTGTGTATGTGTGTGTGGCGTGTGTGTGAAATCTGACAAAAACTAAGTTTTGGATTTCAAAAAGCATAACCTCTCCAAAGAGTGTCCTCTCTCATTCGTCCGACACAAATAAGCGTACATCCGTGTGCTTGCAGGTGAATGCATGTGTGTGTGCATGTGTGTGTGGGAGTATATATGTGTGGGGGCCGTGCGTGTGTTCGTGTGGTACACGTTTGCTAGTCAGTGATTGTCTATGCATGTATGCATGTATATATGTATGTATATGTACACACAACACATACATATATATTTATATATATATATATATTATATACTATATATATATATATATATATAATCCATACATATATTATATATATCTTATGTATATTATGTATATGTTATATATGCATATATTATGCTATACATAATATGTATATATATATGTTATATATAATAATATATATATATATATATATGTTATATCTTTTGTATATATATATATATATATATATATATATATATATTAATAGATATATATTGTATATATATATATTATATATATATATATAATATATATATATATATATATATATATATATCGTATATGTATTATATCATATGGATACATATTTTATATATATCACACAGATATATATCATATATATGTTATATACATATTATATATGTATATATATATTATATATATATATATAATATATATATTATATATGTATATATATATTATTATAATACATATTATATTATATATAATACATATTATATATATATATATATATTTCATATATATATATATATATATATTATTATATATATGTATTATAATATATAATAAAAATATATATATTTATATAATATATATAATATATATATATGTATAAAATTATACTATAATATAGTATCCAATACATATATATATATATCATATATATATAATACATATATATATGTATGTATGTATAATTATATACGTATGTATGTTATAATATGTTATATAATATAAATATGAAGTTAGTGTTTCAAAAAATACAAAATGACAAGTAAAGTTCACTCTTCCCCGAAAATGAACTCAGTACAGGCGTAGAATCCAAATATTTCATTAGGCAGAACTACAAGACAAATGTGACTTTGAAGTTGGGTCAGTAACGGCACATGAGACACTCTAACGTGCCGTCAACGGCCAACGTTCGATATCAATCATCTGCCGCATCAAATATATATATATATATATATATAATATATATATATATATATATATATGTATGTATGTATGTATGTATGTATGTATGTATGTACGTATGTATGCACGTATGTATGTATGCACGTATGTATGTATATATGTATGTATAATTATGGAAATGTTGCTGTATTTGTGGACATATCTAAACTCTTTTAAAAGGAAAAAGGAAAAGCTAGCAATGCATTCAACTTGTGCACTTATCCATGTATCTCTGTATACAAACAGCTTCTGAAATAATCGAGTCATTGTATACATATTGATGTATAATCTATGGTGTGTTTGTTTAGGTTTTATAAAAATGTATGTATAAAAATGTATGTATTAATATTTCTGTCGTACAAGTGATTAAATCTATGTACAGTATATGTCAAACTCTACTTATTTCGGTATGTTGCTTGACTTTCGTGTATGTGTGTGGGGGGAAGGGGTGGCGTGTGTGTGTGTGTGCGTGTTTGTGTGTGTGTGCCTGTGCGCGCGTGCGTGTATGTCCCTTTAATTGAACTTATATAAACGATAATGTCTTCAAAACATTCACACGCATACACACGCACACGCACACGTACACATACACACACACACACACACACACACACACATACACACGCACACACACACATATATATATTAATCTCGAGAAACGTTTTCCACCTATCCAAACATATCAAAATGCATTCGTGGGCGTGTGCTTACGTATGTGTGCGAGTGTGTTTTCGTGTGTTTGTATATGCGTGTGTGTGTGTGTGTGTGTGTGTGTGTGCGCGCGTGTGTGTGTGCGTGTGTATAAAATTGTGGTGTGTGTGTGTGTAAAAATTAAATGTATCGACTGCACAAAAATGTAGCTATATTTTGAAGTTGAATTTCTTTTTGTGATAAATGTTTATAACGGAAAAATTATATTTCCTTAGAACTTTATTAGGATAATTCTTTCGTATATGCTTAACAGTTTTATATTATTTAAATCAAATTAAATGAGATCGTCTAATATTTGATGTCTTTTTATAAAAACGTATTGACGATGTGACCGAACTGAAGAGAATATGTATAAAAACAGACACTGGTTTATTTTTAAAAGATTAAGTTTTCTGTCAGTGTTTATTAAATATATATTTCTTACAACAACAACTATAACAACAACAACAGGAACTACAACAACAACAATAATAACAATAACAATAACAATAATAATAATTAGTTCTTACATAGGCGCAAGGGCACACATTTTGTGAAGGTGAAATGTCGATTTCAACCAAATGAAATTCTGAGTCAACCCAAGTCAAATTTGAACTTTAAACGTAAGTTATCTAACTAAATGTTTGATGCTCAAAATTACGACTTCGACGGTTTGAACATCTACGGAAATGCTGTTAGGAGGGCGATAGTTGAATATTTCTTCATAATTAATAGGAAAATTGCATTTGAAAACCGCTAAACATTTGTCACATTTCAGCTTCATTCATTAGGTAATTCTCCACCTTTGCTATCTCAAAATAATCCAGAAAACACAATATTCTGATTAGAAAGTATTCTGTTCAAACTCAAAATTGTAAATGCACTTATTTTCCGTTTCAATGATCTTAATATATCAGCAATATACAGTTTGTCAAATCACAGAGGACAAGCAACTAATCTTATTGTTACATTTAGATTTGAATCATCCGCTAACATCCGTCTCTGTTATCTTCTCTCTCTCTCTCTCTCTCTTCCTCTTCTTCTTCTTCTCTTCTTCTTCTTCTTCTTCTTCTTCTTCTTCTTCTTCTTCTTCTTCTTCTTCTTCATAACCCGTCTCTCTGTTATTCATCTTTCTCTGCTTTTATACATCTCTTTGCTGTCAAATGTTTAAATACATATTCCAACAGAATGCCATTGTTCTTTTTCTTTTACTCTTTCTTTGACGCAAATATTTCAAATGCCACCTTTTCTTTAGATATAGCTTTCAGTTATTTGGAAACCATTACACTTTTTTACAGATTTACTTTCAGATGTTTTGCAGCATGTTTAAATTTTTGGAACACTTTTCAGAATACTTTCACCGGACCCAGTTCCTATACCAGCAACTGTGCCTCTTATTAGAATGATAATTGATGCGCTATCAATACCACACACTCATAAACTCCCTTATGTTGATTTGCCGATTAGTTTCTTAATATTTAATTTGAAAATTTTTAATTTCAATATTTTTTCCACAGGGAAAATAGAATTGTCTAGTATAGATCAGACTAGTTTAGACTAATTATTTCAAGATTGGAGCCATGAGATGATTTTGGTCAATTTTCAAATCGAATTATAAACGCATACTTATTTTTTACTTTAAAACAGGAATTCTACAAAATCAAATTCAAAAGTTTAAGGAGTGGTCTGAATGATATTTAAGTTTCAATAACTTAAAATAAATTTTTGTCTTATTGAATTGTCTAAGTGAAATTTGTTTTTTCAAATTATAAAATATTTATTATTGCTAATGTATCATATATATTTACATAACGTCTCTATTTGTTGACCACTTATCTTTATTATCCATCACAAGAATAAGTTCGTGACTGTAAATACGAAAAAGTCGAAGCTTCGATCAATGTTAATTCAATGTTTTAATCGCTAAGAGATATGTTAGTTACCTACTTTCCTGCTGATTTTAATTATTTATGAATCGTACGTTAAAAATTAGAGATATTCGTAATCATTATGAGTGTTTTTGTTTTAATTAGTTAATGGTTTTCAATTTGCTTCAATTAACCAAGTTATATTTTGTTCAGTAATATTGATAAGCAATGAGATATTTGTTAACAAAATGCATCCTTGGCGACCGCTGTTCGTCCATCTGTGTGTTCTACACATTACAAAGGCTTTGTCCTCCGGGTATCGTATATTGCATATTTCCATGCTATGACTTGGATCAAGTTGTTAATGATTTTTGTTTATTATATTTTTTTTACTTTTTGTTTATTTACTCGGGTGCCTACAGCTAGTTTCTAATATACGATAGGTGCTAAGTATTTATCTCTGGTACATTGGATCTTTACACAATAATGCATTTCAGAACAAATGTTCATGAATATACATGTGGATTTATGAGTGTCTGTATAAATTACATGCAGCTAAGGTCCATTGATTTATTTCTATAAAGTATCAACATTCCAAATGAAAAAATACTTCGTCTTTTAGATTTCAGATTTCTATGAGTCCACACTTATATAATAAAGATTTCAAGTAAACAATTTTCAAAAATACATTTATGGAGAAATGGTAATCTGACTACAGAGGGGCAAATTACTGGTACAGTGAAACTGATCATGCAGTAAAATTGGAAACTGGTCGAGAAGGCCATTATTTTAACAACCTCATACACTTGTAATAGTTTGAGTAGTTGTTCAACACCTTAGAGGCTGCCTTATCATTGCAGCTAATCTCTGCGGAATATGAGTTTTGTGAATGAGAGAATTTGAATCCGAGAACTTCTGAATGCTCTAAAATATGAATAAATTTTCTGAAATTTTCTTCACCCTCGAAGCCAATATTAACTTTAATCAAATAATCAAATTTGTAGCATATTTTCCACTGAAGAACAAGTAGCAATGGAGAGCCTTTGTAGACGGGAGTAGAAACTTCATGTTCGAAATAAGAATGGCCTTCTTTTCGCTATTGATCAATCGTATCGAACACAAGAATATAGATGCATCGTGAGGATCTTTGACTCTGTTCCAAACGTACATACATAAAAGTTCAATACTGATGCTGACACAGCTACTAACTTGATGGGGAAAATATAAATTTGTCAATATTTATACGAATAAATATATAAATATTAATAAGCATACACTCGCTTCAGCAAGCATACACAAACATATACTAATAAATATACGTACGCATATACATATGTACAAGGACACGTTGATGCATATACAAACACTCACGCACACATGCACAAAGAGACACACATACACACACTCACAATAATATATATAATGAGCATTTATATATTAATTTCATATCCTGCATCACATATAAGATCTATGAAAATACTACATACATATATATGTGTGTGCGTGTATGTAACTTTTACTGTAACTTTTACATAGTTTACACACACATACACAATCAGACACACACACAAACATGCAAACACACACATATATCTATGCACATACATACATAAATATATATATAAATATATATAAACGTACATATATATATATATATATATATATATATACATATATATGTGTGGTGTCTATATAAATATATATATATACATATATATGTATATATATAAATATATATGTATATATATATATATATATATATATGTGTGTGTGTTGTGTGTGTGTGTGTATAAATCTAAATATATACATATATATACGTATATATAGAGATATAAATATATATGTATATATACAGAGATATACAGATAAATGAATATATATATAAGTATATATTATATATAGATATAGATATATATATATAAATTCTTTATATCTAAATATAAATATACATATATAAATAAATATATATATAAGTATATTTATATATATTATATATATATAATAAAATTATATATATATACATATATATACAAAATAAGAAATGGAGAAATACATCTTAAACAATAATCAACTACCAGATAATGCCCAATCACATAATTTATTAAACCACTTCATATGAACATTAAGGTCAAACAAAATAATATAGAACAAAACAATGTACATCAATGAGTAATAAGATACAATAAGTACAGTATGTATAAGTGAATATAAATAAATACAAGTATAAATATAAACTAAAACTTACAGCTGTTTCAGCCATGCAGATATGGGTGCTTCATTATGCTCATATTAACCATGTGTGATAGGTTAATATGTAGTTATAAATGAGACACTTACAAAACTGTCCCAAGGCCTTTTCAGAGATTATGAAGAACAAACTAAATTAAATATGAAAATCAGAGGATACACCAATACAAGAGTGGGTACATACCCATAATATATAATATACACATACATATGAGTGCATATGCCCATACTCCTATACATATATATATACATATACATAATAATAATATACAGCAATATACATACATATTTTCTATATTCAATGTTACAGTTGGTCAAAACAATATATTAGAATATTACAATATAGAAACATACGCATATCTATATTCAAATGCAGATATACAAAGTCAAGAGTTAAGTTACAAATTGCCATTAATATTACCATCATTACTATTACCATTGCCACTATTGCTACTAATATCATTATTATTATTATTAATAGCATTTATATTTATATATACATGTATATATATATA
>NC_042998.1:188623662-188646162 GCF_006345805.1 Octopus sinensis
CGAGTAAAACAAATAACAGGATAAAGCAAGTAATGATAATCATAGACTAACTTGTGTCATAGTGACGAAATTAAATCCTTTAGTATTTTATAAGTGGTATTGTAATTGATTCCATATTTGATTCATCGTACTACACTCTATTTTATGCCACAAAGATAAAGTCTGTAGTTTATTTTATTTTGATTGGGTATACTTCTATTTATGTGAGAGCCTATAGTATTTAGCTGCTGCCTCAGAAAAGTTCTAGTAATAATTTTATCGCTTCCCGAGCGGTTTGATCTGAAAACAGTGCGACAACAAACGAAAGCAACAATATCAAACGGTTTTCGAATGAATTTGCAAATTGATATTAATATTTCAATAGATATAAATTATTGATATTTCATGGAAATATTAAACTGAAGATGTAAAGACTAAAATATTTTTGATACGGAATAATTCATAGATTTTGAAAATTTTAGTACATACATAATATATAATACCAAGTCAATAACACATTGTTTGTAAAATATTTCGTAAAATATATTGTGTATTTATTCAGATATATAACAGAGATACGAATGCAAATTGAAGAACCAGGAAAAGTCTTCGAAAAAGTAAAACATCTTGAGTATACAAAAAGATTTGGAGATTTCCATGAATAAATCAAAGCGCCTGGAGGTTTTCTTCTTAATAAAGTAAAATTCCCTTGTCATTCATCGCCTCAACCATATTTGACAGGCAAAAATGGTCTATAATAACATTAGACTGCGTACATATGCACCAGATGCATATACATACATACATACATACATACATACATACATATATATATATATATATATATATATATATATACATACACGGAGGCGCAATGGCCTAGTGGTTAGGGCAGCGGACTCGCGGTCGTAGGATGAGTGTTTATTGAGCGAAAACACCTAAAGCTCCACAACGCTCCGGCAGGGGGTGGTGGAGATCCCTGCTGTACTCCTTCGCCACAACTTTCTCTCACTCTTTCTTCTGTTGGCCTGCTCGCATAGCAAGCGGGGTGGCGTCATTTGAAGGCTAAAACAATGCGAAGCGCATTGTGACCAGCGATGTGTAACAACATCTGATATATATACACATAGATAGATACACACTCATGTGTGTGAGTGTGTGATTGTGTGTATGTGCGTGTGTGTCAGTTTGTGTGTATTTGTATGCTTAATACATATAAACATGCATAAACACACGCACACACATATTTAAGGATTATATTTCTACTTCGAAGTTAGCTG
Source organism: Octopus sinensis (assembly GCF_006345805.1). Classification (NCBI taxonomy): domain Eukaryota; kingdom Metazoa; phylum Mollusca; class Cephalopoda; order Octopoda; family Octopodidae; genus Octopus; species Octopus sinensis. The sequence goes on from NC_042998.1 coordinate 188,624,922, forward strand.
GTTTCTTACCACAACCATTCAGGTACACCGACCAACTCAAGTCTCCTCCTCTCGTCACTGTTTTTAAATGGATCATTGACTGCATTAAACTAACTGGTCTTTGATGGCCTGCAGATGTCATGAGCATTGATCCTTCTTCAAACTCAACAAGTTTCGTGGTACTCTTTTACTCGTTTACTCTTTTACTTGTTTCAGTCATTTGACTGCGGCCATGCTGGAGCACCTTCTTTAGCCGAGCAAATCGACCCCAGGACTTATTCTTTGTAAGCCTAGAAACTTATTCTATCGGTCTTTTGCCGAACCGCTTAAGTTACGGGAACGTAAACACACCAGCGTCGGTTGTCAAGCGATGTTGGGGAGGGGGACAAATACAGACACACAAACACATATACACACATGCACACATATATATACATATATACAACAGGCTTCTTTCAGTTTCCGTCTACCAAATCCACTCACAAGGCTTTGGTCGGCCCGAGGCTATAGTAGAAGACACTTGCCCAAGGTGCCACGCAGTGGGACTGAACCCGGAACCATGTGGTTGGTAAGCAAGCTACTTACCACACAGCCACTCCTACACCTAGGGTATTATTAATTAGGGAATTATTACTGATCATGAAACCACAATATTACAAGACAAGCTTGTTAACCACACAGTCATATCTGTGCATATGTATCTCTTTATAAACATACAATGTTAATCACACTGGGAAAAAGTTAAGAACGTGACTAACCCCATAAGTCTTATTTCTCTGTTAACAGAAACTCTTTCTGTACACAGAAAAAGCGCGATCAGTCTAATTAATTTCTACTCTTCTCAAAGATTTATCAACTAACGTATAATGTCTACAATTTTGGGCTCTAATTTGTGTAGAAGTGCCTAAGCTGACAACCCGAATATATTAATTCCCTAATTAATAATACCCTAAACCACATTCGTGAATAATTTGAAATTTAATATTGTGTAAGACATGCCTGCTGTGAAAATTAAATAAAATGATTACAACATACCATTTTAAGACAACAGAAAGCTAGAAGCTGTTAGGATGTAGTAATTTTTACACGTTTCCCACCATCAGAAAACGTCGTATCATGCACAATAAATGAATTAATTAATCCACGCTGTCAGCATTATGTAAATTATTCTTCAGTTTAGCTGAGTACGGGTTTGTATGCATTATAAAGAGCTACAAGCCATTAATCTCTGTGTGGATACACTTTACTTTCTCTCTTTTTTTTTTCTTGCTTCAGTCATTTGACTGTGGCCATGCTGGAGCACCGCGTTTAGCCGAGGAAATATACCCAAGGACTTATTCTTTGTAAGCCTAGTACTTATTCTATCGGTTCTCTTTTGCCGAACCGCTAAGTTACGGGGACGTAAACACACCAGCATCGGTTGTCAAGCGACGTTGGGGGGACAAACACAGACACACAAACATACACACACACTCACACACACACACACATATATATATATATATATATATAATATATATATATACGACGGGCTTCTTTCAGTTTCCGTCTACCAAATTCACTCACAAAACTTTGGTCGGCCCGAGGCTATAGTAGAAGACTCTTGCCCAAGGTGCCACGCAGTGAGACTAAACTCGAAACCATGCGGTTGGTAAGCAAGCTACTTACCACACAGCCACTCCTGCGCCTATATATATATATATATATATATATATATATATATATGCATGCATGTATGTATGTACGTACTCGCGCACAAGCATACATACACATACAGTTCTATATTTAAGAGATGTGGAATTATGTACATTATTTACATTATTTACAATTGATGGATATTTGTCCTCATCTTGTTTGTTGTTATGCCCACGGCATATGGCGTTGTGGTTAAGAGCGCGGGCTACTAACCCCAAGACTCCGAGTTCGATTCCAGGCAATGACCTGAATAATAATAATAATAATAATAATAATAATAATAATAATAATAATAAGAAGAAGAAGAAGAAGAGAAGAAGAAGAAGAAGAAGAAGAAGAAAGAAGAAGAAGAAGAAGAAGATCGAAAGATACCTTAGGAATGAGAACCCAGGTTCGAAATTTCCCCCAAGACACCTCATGAAGGCTGAAGGGTATATCAGTCGAAACGGTGTGTTAACAACAAACAAGATGAGGACAAATATCTGTCAATTGTAAATAATGTAAATAATGTATACACACACATGTATAAATAAGAAACACCTTTCAATGCACTCGATGACTTACAATGAATATAATCGAAGAATATTTGGAATCAATAAAAATGTTACACCAAGGTTATTGGTTGTGTCAAGTAAAGATACTATCGTTGCCTCAAGGTTCCATTGGCTTTCTTTTACCGCATTTACTTCACTTATCTCGGGGAATATATTACCCTTGGGCAATCTTAAGTAATTGTACTAAGAAATCAAAATACTGTCGTTATATGTAATCTTAATTAGTTTATTATGTGTCAAATATAATTAAGCGAAAATCTAAACTTTGTATAGTTCGCCATGAAACTAACCTCCAACTAGAACTGATTTGATTGAATCAGATAAATAAGCATTAAAGAATTAACATCATTTACAGTCTTTGAGTATTGATTTTGTATCCTCTTGTGAAAGGATAAACAGTCATAATAGAAAATGCATGCCTCATCTCATAGATTTTGTTGCGACCATAAAACAAAATGGCTGAATAATGCTTTTAAAGTCAAATTTGAATTATTTATTAACGTATACATATATATGAAAGCACCATCGTCGAATACAACAAAGAAAAATGTGGTATATTGATAATAATATTGGATATTTAGTTAGAGGAGGAAGAGAAGTGTTTAGGAATTTTACAGGCACTCTCAGACTGGTGAAATGGATGCTGTTGAAATCCATCTTGAAAATAAGGTTGGAGATGAACACTGAAAGGTGTTGTTCTGAAGCAGAAACATATACGAGGTGTTAAATGCAGAGTGAGTGGTGAGGCATGACACGGGTAATTTCTATAGGAGAAGCAAATGTACAGATTATGCTTGAGGGTTGGCATAAAGCGGGATACTTCATAAAAACAGATGCCGTTACAATGGCAGTGGAAAGCAGAAAGACAATAGATAGCTTATTTTTGAGCCAATAGTTGTAGCGTATGGGTGACTGAAGCTTTGGTAGTTTGTCGAATGGCCTTTATTGGATGCAGTCGAGGATATTTTCGTGTGTAGCAGCGGTGCAGTGTCAGATACGTAAGCGGCACATTAGCGCTAATTTTACTTGATCTTATAAAGATGAGTCAGTATCTAATCAAGTCTGAAGCACTTTGTAGTCTTTAAAATGTCATTTTGGCAGGTAGTGGGAACAATATAAAAAATCACGCGTGGTTGATAGGCGTTGAACATTTTGTGATGTTTTTCATATAGGTATTATAAAACAGTGGCAAGGTGAGCTATTTTATACAGTGTAATTTCAGTTTACGAACGCCTCTCATCACGAACAAATCTGTTTACGAACAATTTTTCGAACATAAAATATCTCGAGTGACAAACGGTGTCTCGAGTAACGAGCACACAAACCAGCACCAATGGTTGGCAACAAGCTGGGGATATCGGCAGGAGGGGGTCAGTTATTATATAGCTTTCGCTCAGGGCATATCCCTGCTCGAAGATGTTTCCTTGATCTCTATTCATTGGAGCGATACTAGCCTCTCGTAAAGTATATGCTCTAGATATGGCAGACACCACATCTTAGAGCAAATTTGAAACATATAATGTAGCTTAAAACACTTAGAAATACATAGAAATGCACTTAGTGAGGTTTGCTGTGCAGAGAAGCAGTGTATGCAGAAAAGTGAGAGATGTCAGAATGGCTTGCAGGTTGGACTGATGTCTACTATTGATGATGTGAAAGAAATTGCACTGGATTATATGTCAGCTCCGTAATTAATTAAAACTACTCTTTAATTTTTAACTTGTTTCAGCAATTGGACTGTGGTCATACTAGGGTACCTCTTTGAAGAGTTTAGTCGGTCTTATCAACCCCACTACTATTATAAGTCTTGTACTTATTCAATCGTTTTCTTTTTACCGAACCTCTACGTTGCTGCAATATACAAAAACAAACACTAGTTGCCATAATAACAAGCACAAAGGTGCACACGTTTGCACAGATACACATACATACACAAACACGCACAGGTGAAGATCACACTCGACTTAGAAAACATAAATGTATAACTTATCATAGACGGAAATTGAACAGTGAAGTAAAATGCAAGATTCGATAAGTTCTGTGCCAACAACGTACTATTGAAACTTCATTATAGTGTTTCAATTATGCATGTTTCAAATCAACCCTGATGGAGTAGTCTTATGATCAAAAGTGTTGTTGTCATAGCACATCTAGCACTACAACGTCATATGAACCCTAATTCTTTAAAGAAGGTACGGTGTAATTGGATGATAATGCGACAGCTCTTTCCAGCAGATCGAAGGTATAGAACTTTTTTTAATCTTTTCAAGGATAAGATACAAATACTGTTCAGTATTTTCACCACCATTCGATCTTCTCCGTTTCACTGGTTTAAAGCTCCCTTCCTCGGAATGAATGGAAATATATTAAATTTGAATTTAATTTATATAAAATGACCATGTAGAGGTAGGATATAAGTAGTTAAAAATTCGGTGCGCTGACATGGCCGTGTGGTTAAGATATTTGCTTCGAGTTTTCCGGTTCAGTTCCACTACATGGAACCTTGGGCAAATATTGTTATTATAGCTCCGGGGTGATCAATGCCTTGTGAGTGAATTTTGGTAGAAACTGTATGGAAGCCCGTCGCTTATGTATATATATATATATATATATATATATAATGTGCTGTACCGTGTCAGAAAGATCAACAAAAAAGTACTCCATCTTGTGAGAGATAAATACATGTCTTTAAGTGCTACTAATAGTTTCATATGTTGAGAAATATCTCAGTCATATTCATCAGGCACAAACTACATACCATAACGAACTAAAAAAATTGAATAAGAGAAGAAATACGAAAAATCTGAGAAGACAGCACATAGAAAAAGTAGAAGGTCAAAATAAAACGGAAAACGAAAACGAAAACGTAACAATTAAAAGGTAAAAAGTAAAAAGGCAAAAGAGTTATCCTCCTTAGACCTTAAATTATAAGGCTGGAAAGATATCAACAAGTTAGTCAAGTGTAGGTGGAATTTCAGACCTGTATTTCAGTAGAGAGTTAGAGATCTTTGATCTGAACCGGACCTGAGCTCTTACAGCTAAACATAGCCTAAATTTATTCGATTCATTAACATAAGATATGGATTTCTCAATTATTTTCCACTTAATCACACGTGGTGTTTCGTTATCTTTCAAAGTCCATACGTAGCTAGCCAGCTTAGTAGCTTTGCTTTTGTCCCTATATCGGAAGGAGGCTATGTGATTGGTGTAGCGATTTTCAAATTCTCCTTCATATAATCCAATATAGGTCTTATCTGTTGTATTATCATTTAGGGTTGCAGTAAATTCTACCTCATATATGACATATTTAATCATACATCGTTGGACAGGATTCTGGGTTGCGACGGTTACAACTGGATTTAAGCTCTTGGTACTGACTTCGTGTAACGATACTCTTCATATTGGGGTTGTAGTTATATGATAGAACGCCTATTAAATATTTTCCGGTATCTATAAGTTACTGGAAAGTGCTTGTCAAGGAGAAACAAGAATATTTTACCCATGTCAGATTTTCTATTAAGGTAAAAAGGAGGAGCGAACCAAATAGTTTTCCTTGACCCATTTTTAGGTCACTTAATATTATTATTTTGGCCCAGGATCTTATTCACTTTATGTCAGAAATTTTCAGCGGTTGTATACATATGTATAAATATATTTTGAAGAATTGGAAAATTCTGCCTATACCTGACTAACTTGTTGATATCTTTCCAGCCTTATAGTTTAAGGTCAAAAGAGGATAACTCTTTTACATTTTAGTTGTTACATTTTCATTTTCCGTTTTACGTTTCAGTGTGTTTTCAACCTTCCGCATTTTCTATATGTTGCCGTCTCAGCTTTTTCGCGTCTCCTCCCTTATTCAATTTTTTTTAGTCCGTTATGATATGTGGTTTGTGCCTGATGGATATGTTTGAGATATTTCTCAATATATGAAACTATTCGTAACACTTAAAGACATGTATTGTGTCCTTTTAATAAATAATGCATACACACAACACATACACACACTTGTATATGTGCGTATGTGCGAGTGTGTGCATGTGTGTTTATATATATATATATATATATATATATATATATATATAATATATATATATATATATATATCTATATATATATATATATATATAATGTGCTGTACCGTGTCAGAAAGATCAACAAAAAAGTACTCCATCTTGTGAGAGATAAATACATGTCTTTAAGTGCTACTAATAGTTTCATATGTTGAGAAATATCTCAGTCATATTCATCAGGCACAAACTACATACCATAACGAACTAAAAAAATTGAATAAGAGAAGAAATACGAAAAATCTGAGAAGACAGCACATAGAAAAAGTAGAAGGTCAAAATAAAACGGAAAACGAAAACGAAAACGTAACAATTAAAAGGTAAAAAGTAAAAAGGCAAAAGAGTTATCCTCCTTAGACCTTAAATTATAAGGCTGGAAAGATATCAACAAGTTAGTCAAGTGTAGGTGGAATTTCAGACCTGTATTTCAGTAGAGAGTTAGAGATCTTTGATCTGAACCGGATCTGAGCTCTTACAGCTAAACATAGCCTAAATTTATTCGATTCATTAACATAAGATATGGATTTCTCAATTATTTTCCACTTAATCACACGTGGTGTTTCGTTATCTTTCAAAGTCCATACGTAGCTAGCCAGCTTAGTAGCTTTGCTTTTGTCCCTATATCGGAAGGAGGCTATGTGATTGGTGTAGCGATTTCCAAATTCTCCTTCATATAATCCAATATAGGTCTTATCTGTTGTATTATCATTTAGGGTTGCAGTAAATTCTACCTCATATATGACATATTTAATCATACATCGTTGGACAGGATTCTGGGTTGCGACGGTTACAACTGGATTTAAGCTCTTGGTACTGACTTCGTGTAACGATACTCTTCATATTGGGGTTGTAGTTATATGATAGAACGCCTATTAAATATTTTCCGGTATCTATAAGTTACTGGAAAGTGCTTGTCAAGGAGAAACAAGAATATTTTACCCATGTCAGATTTTCTATTAAGGTAAAAAGGAGGAGCGAACCAAATAGTTTTCCTTGACCCATTTTTAGGTCACTTAATATTATTATTTTGGCCCAGGATCTTATTCACTTTATGTCAGAAATTTTCAGCGGTTGTATACATATGTATAAATATATTTTGAAGAATTGGAAAATTCTGCCTATACCTGACTAACTTGTTGATATCTTTCCAGCCTTATAGTTTAAGGTCAAAAGAGGATAACTCTTTTACATTTTAGTTGTTACGTTTTCATTTTCCGTTTTACGTTTCAGTGTGTTTTCAACCTTCCGCATTTTCTATATGTTGCCGTCTCAGCTTTTTCGCGTCTCCTCCCTTATTCAATTTTTTTTAGTCCGTTATGATATGTGGTTTGTGCCTGATGGATATGTTTGAGATATTTCTCAATATATGAAACTATTCGTAACACTTAAAGACATGTATTGTGTCCTTTTAATAAATAATGCATACACACAACACATACACACACTTGTATATGTGCGTATGTGCGAGTGTGTGCATGTGTGTTTATATATATATATATATATATATATATAATATATATATATATATATATATATATATATATATCCATGCATGCATGCATGGATGAATGGATATGAACTTATTTCACTGCTGCTTGGCAACCGGTCGGTTTATTTGCATCTACGTTATTTAATGATTCGTCAAAAGAGAACAATTAGAAAAAGTACTAGGCTTTAATACAATAAGTCGTGAAGTCGATTGAGTCGAAAAACTCTTCATTATGGTCGCAGTCCAATGACTAAAACAAGTAAAGGAATAAAAGAATAAAAATATACAGGAACAACAATCAGTATAATCTGCATTTAGAAAACAAAATGTAAAATACACAAACGTAAGAACAAACCATACTTTTCTCAAAGGGATTCGTAAAGGAAGAGAAGTTAGAGAATAACATCGTGACTAAAACAATATCGTGGACTCGGCTTATCGGGAACTTTAATCTACTCCATATCCATGTCTTTAGCATAAAGTATAATGTAAAACTTGTCCAGCGTCTGTGATTTTATCACTCATGTTTTTTTCTTTCTAGTATGATTGATGCAATTAAGGTTATCGTTTGCAACGTAAAACAATCTCTACAGCCCATACAACCGTATGTCTACATGGATTAATTACGCCGCCTGTTCCTTTATCCTTTACATTTAAGCAACTTGCCGAGGTATCTAGTAATATAAACAAACATAAACGAGACTAAATGTCATTTAAAAGATTCATCCATCCAATTTCCAATTACCAATTTGTTTTTATGCTTATTTATTGTGTACCGCGAAAAACAAAATCTTACAACTTTCTTTAATTCTATATTTCATTAGAGCTTAGCCTACAGCGTCTGAATCTCTCAACCTTTTTTAATTTGATTAGAACCATGTCCACAAACGTATTTACACTTTCCTACACACGCACAGAATGTATCAGAATGTTAATATATTAGATTCAGCATATTCAATGTTGGGAGTATTTGAAGGCTAAGTAAGCAGTAGTGAAAAAATAAAGACACTGTTAAGTCAATGACTAATATAATACTGTTTGTCTCAGCAAGTACCGGACCTAGTCGCGGCCATGTTTTGGTCTTATTAGGACCTCAACAGCAATGTACAGCTTTCATCATTCTGGCTGAAGAAGTAATCGAATGATGGATCTCCGTGGTTTGACGAGGATTCATAGGTTCTATCAACAGAATTATCTGCCCCTGATTAACATATAAATGGTTGAGTATTCCACACACGCACGTATACACTTAACATAATTTTCAGGCAGTATGAGCGTGACACAGTGTGTGGCGAATAAGTACAAAATAGCCCGGCTATGGAAAATGATGAAGATGAAGATAGTGTCAATTATAGTTGGGTCCTTAGGAATAATTGGGAAGGTACGAAGATGAATATAAAGGAAATTGGAATAGAGTTCACAGTAGAACTGTTACAAAAGGTTTGCCTCCTTGGCACAGCCAGAATAATCATGAAAGTATTAGTTAGCTGAAAAGAGCGGATAGTATAGCACCGAAGGCTGCAGGTAGCAAGTCCACTACTCATGCAAGACTCCAGGGGGCTCCAACAAGATGCCATACAGTGAAACTGAAGCTGGGACCATGCGGTTGGAAAGCAAGCTTCTTGAGACACAGCCACGCCTGCACCTATAAAAAATAGAGTTGCATTTTATTTTTATGAAAATGAAAAGTATGCCTTGTCTTTAAGGAAACAGATGTCTTTCACTATTAAATACAGTAATACGGAAATATGATAGATTAATACTCGGACGTTGTAACCACATTGTTTGTATAATGATGCTAATATATGTGTATACATGTATGCAACCAAAATTCTTTGCAACCTACCTGGATAATTTTAAATGGTTGTAAAAATGTTTAAAAATCCAATTTTAATGAAAATGCTGCTTTTATATTCCATTCCAATGCAATTTTTGCCCCAAACCCACACTTCTCTACAGTTTTTATTCGCTTTGATCACCACTTCTCAAAACTTCTAGTCTCCATCTTTAAACCTAAGTTCACTTCCTTGTCACTTCCACCCGATAGTCTAATTTTTTAGAAGGAATTCGTCCTAAACCGGAACTGCCATGTTATGTTGCCAAACAAACTTTACTACAAAGTACTGTTGCTGAATATCTCACGTTGTGAGATTTAAAAATACTAATTTTCTAATTTATAGATCAGTGACTAGTGTCACTTTGAAGACTATATATTTCGACCGGGAATTTGGCAGCGCCACCTCACCCGAACAATTTTTTGTTTTTGTTTTTGGAAGAACTCGAGCCGAATTTTTGGTTCGAGGCCGCCATTGTTGGGTGGTGGTGAATAACTGAGAAAACTGAGAAGTTATCCAGAAACTACTGGAGATCGAGTTCTCCTACACCCACGTGTGCTGAAACAGGAGATGTTACAGTGGAATGGAGAGATGATAAAGAAATATCGTAGTATGGTAGAGAAGGAAGGATCAAATATAAAAATGACCCTGCCAGAGGAGGAAAAAGTGAAAGTAGAAAAGAAGACAGTCATATTCGGAACATTTTCAAATAAAAATAGAATTGAATACACGCTGCAAGAAGAAATAGAAGAAATTTTGGAAGAACCTATAGGGGACAGCATAACGTTCTTTACGAGAGGAAAGAGATATACGTCTATAGTTGTAACCTTTATATTAGAAGAGGAGGCGGAAAAGAAGCTGATACAGGAAGAAAAATGAACTTTGATGTCAAACTATTTGGACAAAAGAATAGTCAGAATTAGGGTAGGAAGAATCCCACCGTGGGTAGATCCAGAGTGGATAATAGCTGCAATTTTTTATTCAGAGATGAGGAAGGAAAGCGAAGACGTGAAGATGGGCATGATAAGCCAAACCCAACAAGTGAAGTGCTGGGGTTACGGATTAGAGATAATCTGTGCAGTGAGCCCGAAATATTACAACGAAATACCTGAAACTTTAGAGCTACCATATGAAGAAAAACTGGAGATAATGTTGGAGGGGAAACCCCGGAAGTATTAGGAATGTGGTGAAAGAGGGCACTTGAGAAAGAAATGCCCTAGAGCAGCAGTGGAAAGTGTAGAGGAGAGCATTCAGGGGGATATAATGGTAGAGAGACAGCAGAAACAGATAACAGAAGAAGGCGGGAATTTTGCGGAAGTGGAAGCAAGAATAAGAGAGAGGAGGAAGTCACAAATGAAAGTGGAATTGAAGAAGTACAAAGCAATAGAAGAGGAAACCCAACCTATGATGAGAAACGGGGAAGATTTACCAGTAGGATCACCAGTAAAGGACTTACAGGTACAGAAACATTCAAATTCACAGACACTCAAACACACAGACATGCAAAAGCACAGACGTATAGACGAACAGAAACAAGATAATTCAGAATTACGGAAACCTAAAGACATAGACACACAGACGAAACGCAGAATTACAGTCAAACGAACACACTCACAAGCATACAGACACAATCACAGGGAAGCCAAGAATTACAGAAATACAGAGCCAAAAGAGAAACAAACACGCAAGATACAAACAGAAGCAAGAATTTTAAATGAAGTAGGACACCCTAAATGTTAAAAGAATTTCAAAATTGAAAGGCATTATGAAAGAGTGAACCCACTGAGGCCAGAGGTGGAAGTTGAACCTTGCACCTCGGTGGTGAATTATATTGAGGAAAAGGAGAAGGTGAAGTGGTAAGTCGTGATTTATTTGAAAGACTGATTTTCTTTTATTTACCCACAAGGGGCTAAAAATAGATGAGACAATACACACATGCGGGAACAATCAACACATGAAAGAATGGAATAGTGAAATTATACAATGAAGATGGAACGGCCACCCCAGCCCCGCTCCGGGGTAGTTACATCATTTCAATTATTTCAACAATCTTCAGCAGTTCTTTTCAAAATAAAACTCTACTTACCGTTTTATATAGTTCTTAATTTTCTCATAGTTCACCACTGGAGCACTGGGTTCGAAATTCACCTCGGGCACCAGTAGGTTTTTATCAGATGGGAAAACCTCTTTTAACTTTCTATACTTATCTTTTTCCATCAAAATCTATTTCTTCTCCTTCTCGTAATCCCCCGAGAGGTCCACTTCAACAATGTCTTTCATTTCAATTATTTTCCTTTCTACTTTTTTTTTTTGTAATGACCGATATGTTATCAAATATATTCTGTTCCTGTGTACCCCTCCCCAAAAAGCTGCAAAGGAGGTGAAAGAAAAAAAACCCCAGAAAAACCGGAAAAACGCTTCAGAGAAGAAGGAAGAAAAAGTAGCTGTGGAGAAGAAAGACACAAATGAAGAAGTGCATTTTACCACAGTTACACACAAACAAAAAAAAGACACATGTCTCTGATTCCCCCTCCCAAATCAAAAAAATCAACAAAGCACGCAACAGACGCACATAACCAAACACCCCAACCCAACCCCACGGTAAAATCATTTATCAACTCCCCGCCACCCAAAACACGCGAAAAAACAGTGACCTTTAGAGAGAAAAATGAAGCGCTGTCTAAAATAATTAGAGCACACCAAAAGGCACGTATGCACAAAATATTGAAAGACACACCGACAAGCATTAGATTTGCAATAATGGACGAAAGCCTATTGACAGACCTGAAAGCGCGTTACTGGGACGATATAAGAGATTTCAGTACTGAAGTGGCAGAGGGAAAATTAATTGTAAGCCCGGCAGTCACACCAATGAAAAGCCCAGCGGCTACACCAGTAAAAGAAAAGGATGGAGAAGCAGCCGAATTTGTGCAGCTCATCCTCAAACTTAAATTGTAAGTAATTCCTTTCTATAAATTTTTATCATGTCGACTAAGCTAGGGTAGATAAATGCGCGTGGGCTGAGGTCGAAATAGAAACAAGCTTGTTTCCTGGACAACCGCGACTTTCGGCACGTGAGGCGGAATGCTGCGGAAGTTGGAACGAGAAGCGTGGGGAATCCCTAAAGCGCTTCCTCGCCGGTTGGCCGCGTCTCTCGGCACGTGAGGTGGAATGCTGTGAAGGACTGATTACACCTGCGAAGGTCAAAGACGTGTTGGCCGAGTGCGCCAGGTTCAAGTCGCCGGGGCTGGATGGTCTACCCTATGAGTTTTATCGTAGTATACCGGACTTGTTCGGGGACCTCCTGGCTAGCGTCTACACAAACTGGCAACAGAATGGGAGGATTCTCGGCTCTGTGAGTCGGAGAGTGGTGGTGCTGACCCAGAAGGACCCGAGCAAGGGGAACATTATAAGTAATTACAGATGTAGAGTTAAAGATTTTGGTCAAGGTGTTAGCCAAAAGGTTGAGCGTGTCGTGGAGATGCTCGTCGGGAAGTCGCAGACATGCACCATCCCAGGCAGGTCAATCCAGGACAATCTTCACCTTATACGCTACACCTTAGACAGGTTGGATAAATTAACCGGCAAAGGTGAGACACTGGTCCATTTAGACCAAAGTAAAGCGTTTGATAGGGACCTCGAAACGGCTGGGCTGGGCCCGGACTTCCGTAAATGGATCTCCGCAATGTATAGCGGCATCAAATCCACCGTCGGAGCCGTTTTCGATCAAGCGCTCAGTTCGTCAAGGGTGTCCACTGTCTCGCTTCTGTATGTGTTGGCTCTTGAGCCATTACTGCGGAAGTTGGAGAATTTGGGGCGCACCTCTAATGTAATCGAATGCGGTAAGTCGGTCTCTGCTTCTGCAGATGACGTTTCCATCATCGTGTCTAATGAAGCGCAACTACCTTGTGTAGAGGACGCTATCAAAGGATACGAGGCGGTGGCAGGGGCAAAAGTTAACAGGGACAAGTCCATCGGCTAGCGCCTTGGCACCAGGAGAAGCAAGTCGATATCGTCCAGTGTCGTGGGTCACTTGGAAATAGGTTCTGTTAAGTTGCTTGGAGTTTGGTTTGGACCGACTCTCAGACTGAGAAGAACTGGAGCGAGGTAGCAGTCAGGTTGGAGGCCCTAGTCCGGAGTTGGTCCAGACGGGATCTGTCCCTGAAAGGAAGGGCGGAGGTGGTACAGGTGTTTATTGCTTCTGTAATCACCTACCGCTAACCTTTGTCCCCTGCCCCGTCTCATGGCTAAACAAGTTGGAGCACTTCCTCTTCTGCTTATTGTGAAAAGGAGGAAAGCCACTTGTGAGGCGCTCTGTCTGCTGCCAAGAACCGTTAAAGGGTGGGTTAGGGATGCCCTGGCTAATGATGCGCAGACATGCGTTGAGGCTGAGACATCTCTAGCGCTACCTGGAAGGTGACAAGGTGTGGAATCCGCTGGCAGAGGAATTCTTTCCGCGACCAGTCTCCTTGGAGAGATTCAAACCCGGTTTCATTAAAAGACGCAATCTGACAGAATGGCAAAAGGAGTGTCGACAGGCACTCGTGCTTATCCACAAGATGGACAAGGCCGGTAGTGGGAATACCACCTCGGTTTTGTATAAAGGACTGGTAGAGTATAAAAATTATGACGTCCTAGAGGGGCTCTGGAGTTCGACGAGAACCTTCTTGCCAACCTGTTCCAAAAAACTTTCAGACCAGGGTATTTGGAACGCTTTACCGGTTCGCGAGAAGTTATCTGGACACGGAATGTCAGTGCCAACAGCATGTCCAAGATGTGGACTGGACGATGAAACTGTCCAGCACGCTTTTGTACAGTGCCGGAAGCTTTCAGGCTTGGTAATTTACGTTGAATTCGTGTTGTCACACCTAAGCAAAGTACAGCTATCAGCTGAGTCTATAATAAAGATTGTACCGCCAACCGGACTCTCAAAGGAAGGTGAGGCATGTTTTCTCTGTTCAGTTGCAGTGTTGAAAGAGTTCGTGTGGAAGACCAGATTGCAAGGATTCGTGACGGGATCCTTCATCTCTGGCTCTAGTTTGCTGACATACTTCAGATCTCATCTGAAGAGCACGATAGGGCTGGATAGGAGATGCCTGTTGCGAGGTGTGTTCGAGAAAAGATGGAAGGCTATGATAAGAAAGGTGGGTGCAAGTGACCCTGCTTAATCCTCATGGGAAAGGGAAAATGTATAGACGCTGAGCTTTTCAGCCCATCAGGTTTAATCCTCTGCAGAACGTCAAATTTTAATTATATATCATTTTATTTTTTTTTCATTTTATCTAGTTTCAGCTCACGTGCTGTGGCCATGCTGGGGCACCGCCATCATTCAATATTTTTTAAAACTAAGTATCATGCGAACTCATAATAACAAGAATTGTTTGTATTGTCCTGTTTTGTCCCCTCTAGGTACGATATGAATTATCATAATAAAATATTCACCTCTAGCCGAACAATTATTCTGTGCTGATGAAAGGAAATAACACGGAAATCGCGATACACAGAAATTGTTTTGAGCTGAGTGAGGGTGCTAGATTCCCTCGTTCGAAAATATTAGGACACGGGTCGTGTCGTATAGCCAGCTGTTGACGATGTCCCCTGGGGCTAAATTACAGCAACATTCGTCATAAACTGGTACTGTTATTTTATGTTGGCAAACAATCTTTACTACAAAGTATTCAAGTATTTCAGCATTTCGCTATTTTATAGCTTTAGTTATTTCAAAGTCATGTTAATTATTTTTCATTTCTCTTTCATAACGATATTTTCCTCTTTTATATATATTTCGATCTTAGAAATGCTTGGAAATTATGTTTTCCTTTCATATTGCAATAACTGGAGGCGCAATGGCTCAGTGGTTAGGGCAACGGACTCGCGGTCGTAGGATCGCGGTTTCAATTCCCAGACCGAGCGTTGTGAGTGTTTATTGAGCGAAAACACCTAAAGCTCCACGAGGCTCCGACAGGGTGGTGGTGGCGATCCCTGTTGTACTCTTTCGCCACAACTTTCTCTCACTCTTTCTTCTGTTGGCTTAGCCAGCAGGGTGGCGTCATTTGAAGGCTAAAACAATGTGAAGCACATTGTGACCAGCGATGTGTAAACACATCTGATAGCCTGGTTGGTCACGATGATCACGGTGATTGCAATAACTAGATCTATGTCATTTTACATTTAGTGTCCGCACTTGTATATAAATGTTAGCAAGGCACTTCCGTGGTAATTTTTTTAACTTCACCTCCAACGTTTTGTGCATTTTATATATAAAACAGAATGGTCTTCGGAGTGGGCTTAAGATTTTCGATTTGGCTTCCATTTTTTAAAAATATTTTTACTTTCATGAATATAAAAATTACTTTTTGTAGATATATTTCGATTGCATTAAAAGTGTATAAGTTTTTTTGCTTAAACTTGTAATTACATTTTCTTCCTCTGTAATTTAAACAACAGAATTTTAAATTTTCAGGAACTCAAACGGTACAATTTAAATACTTTCATTATTGAACGCATGCATATAATTTTGAAAACTGATACAGCAATAAAAGTTATTCGTATTCTTTATCGTTATAATCAACATATAAATACATTTTATAAATGCAAATATATGAAGTATTGGGTTGTTATTATATATTATTGCTTTCAAAGATATTTATATTATCATAGTTTAAAAAAATATATTCAAAACATGAAGACTAGTTTTAAAAAAAAACTGTGAAGAGCGCAATAAAAAAGAATCCCGAGGTGGGGCAAAACCATCCAGATCTAAATGAATAATTATGAGGTCTCTATACTCTTTTTTGTAAATGTCCAAATATCTTGTCACCTAAAGATAAGGCAGGACATTTGATAGACTGATGAGGCATATTGGAATGAACTCCCTTTCTCATTTACACTTGGTACCAGTAGTCAAAAAGCGATGGCTATAACTTTTTTAGAACCGGAGAAACTGCAATAAATCTTGAATTTGCCTTGTATTTTTATCTTTTACTAATTTCAGCAAGAAGCTGAGGCCTTACTGGAGTATCGTCTTTAGGTGCGATTGGGTTTCTTTTCTGTATTATTTCTGGTGATGTAGCAAGTTTGGCGGAGTTGTACGTCTTTCTACTTCCTGCTACGATGTGCGTTCATTTGGTGTCAGAGATAAAAACTTATCCTGACGCTCTTTCAGAACCTCCACATCTACACCTCGCAAACCTCTAAAGATGTCTAGCAGAATGTTGAATAGTTGTGGACATTTGAAATCCCAGCCGTTACAGTATTTCGTCCTTATTCTAGTTGAAAAGGACGAGAGCTTTGTTACTATGTAGTGCCGTCCAATCTAGCGGTTGGTACAACTTGTACACCCGTCTACCGGGAAGTATGCAAACAAGCAAGTCCGATGAGATATTCGACCCTTCAGATCTACAATGGCCGTTGATGAGATGAACACGAACCTAGATGGATTTCCGCTGTTCTTTTACAGACATGCAAGAAAGCTCTCGCAAAACTAATGCAGATATTTTTCCAGATATTTTTCCTTGCAAATGGAAACTCCCCAAATTGTTAAAAGAAGGTATGATATTGCCTGACCATAAAGGAGGATACAAAACAGATGCTAAAGATTACATATATATATACAGATAGATAGATAGATAGATAGATAGATAGATAGATAGATAGATAGATAGATAGATAGATAGATAGATTTATATATATATATATATTATTTAATAAACATACACGCACACACACATACACACACACATATATTAGTTAATAAAGTCAGTGTTATAAGATTGATGCTCAGACGGCAGTATAATCGTACGGGCTAGTATAGCGTGCTGTATATTATCCTGTAATTGTTCAAGTTCAATATACAAATGTGTTTGTATGTGTGTGAGCATATTTGTAATATTTGTGTATGTACGTTTTGGGGTAAACGTATTGGAGATTGCTCTTAAGCAAAAAGGATGGCATCCGGGGAAACCGAGTCTGTAATACACTATCCATTTCTTATTGAAGCTGTCATGTACATGTACAAAAGGCATGAAAATATCAAAATCCAGTTTTTCATTTCCCAAGCTGTGGGCACTGGATGTTCCGTTGAATGTAAAAATAATCTAATAAACTTATACCTGTTGTACGGGAGCCATAAAACTATAGTTACGCAGCCTGTTTTTTCATTTTCATATAAAAATAATTACTTTCATTAAAACATTAAGAAAAACAGTATCCTCACCATTTGCTAATTCCCTCTCACCGAATCTATAGCAAATAGTGTTTTAGTCATCTCTTTGTCTATCCCTCTCTCTCCACATATTTGTGTATGTGTGAGCATGCATGTGTGTGATGTATGTATGTGTGATTAATATGTATAGCTTTGCGTAAAAAATTGCGAGTAGGATCAGCATTAAGCCATTTGAAGTCTTTATTGTCGGTTCCCGTAATACATATGTTATCCATAAAATTAAAAAGAAAGAAGATATAAAGTGAAAAAGATATCTCCATCTGCTCACCAGATTAAACAATCAATTTACGTCTCCTCCTGAGTGTTTGTTTTGCTCTGCCTTTTGTCTTTCTTTGCTATTTGCTTTGTTTTGTTTTAATTTTTGTGTCATCTTTTATTTGTAACTAGCAGTATCGCTCGGCGTTGCTCGGGTTTGTAAGGGGAATAACTATATAAGCATTTTTAGAGAGTTATAGCAAAAAAATAGCAAAAAAATGCACTAAAAATGGAAAAAGAATTATGGTAATTTTTTTTTTTTAATCGTTGACTCATCGTAGACATTTTTAGAGAGTTACTTCCCTTATATAATAGCGAAACAATGCATTAAAATTGAAAAAAATGATGGTAAATTTTTTTTTTTAAATCGTAGACTCATCGTAGACGCGCGCTAATACCCAGAAGGGCTCAATATGAATCACGACTATAAGATACCTGGTTTTGGTTAAACTGCACCGCAAAATGTGGGAGTAGTTAGGAATCTAAATCGTAGGAGACAGACACACAACTTCACTTTTATATATAAAGATGATGAGAAAAAATGAGGTGAGTTAGTAGAATCTTTAGAGTCGAAAATTGGGATATTTCCTCCGACTCTACTTTCTGGGTTCAAATCGCGCAAAGGTCAACTTTACCTTTCATCTCTCGGAGGTCAATAAAATAAAGTACCAGTCATGTACTGAGTTCGATATAATTGACTAATCCCTATCCTCATATTATTTCTAGCCGAAGGCCAAAAATCACTTGTTGAAGCAATACGTTGTTGTTTGTTCCTTCGCGAGTCATGCCTGGCTCATAAGGGCCAGTTTCCCGGTTACATTGGCATATAGGTTCCCCGCCTGGACAGGACGCCGGTCCATCGCAGGTGAGTTGCTAGATGCAGGAGGAAAGAGTAAGAGAAAGTTGGGATCTTTTCAGTTTGAACGGCAGTTTTTAACATAATTTCTAGGTAACTAAAAAAAATTAAACTTCGTATACTAGTAGAATGTGTTTATAAAACATCTTTTTCTCTTGGCTTTATTGAGAAAATTCTATGGTTTGTAAGATATTTGTAAGATATTTTCTTCAATTTCTGCAATTTCAACCAATCAGTGACGTCTATTGTGTTAAAAAGCATTCTGTGCCGTATGAATATGTCCCTCGTTTAAGAAACAGATTGGGTTTATTTACATTTGTGAGAAAAAAAAAGATACCCTTCCCCCACCCCTAACCCTAACCCTAAAAGAGATTGAAATGCAATAGATCGATTCTAGTGTCATAATTATGGGTGACCATTTCATATGACACCGCTAGAAAAAACTGCCGTTCAAACCGAAATGTTCCGAAAGTTGTGGCGAAAGAGTCAGCAGAAGTTCGCCCTTACAAACCAGAGCCGCATGGAGCTTAGGTGTTTCGCTCATAAACACACACATCGCCCGCTCTGAGATTCGAACTCGCGATTCCTCAACCGCGAGTCCGCTGCTCTAATCATAAGGCCATATGCCTCCACCGAAGCAATGAGTCAGATTCATGGAATTGCTTGAGCGTCGGGCAAATAACTTGCAGTATTTCTTATGATTCTGTACTGTGTTCAAATACTGCTTAGGTTAACTTTGTCTTTCATGTTTTCTGAGTCGATAAAATAAAGTACTTGTCAAGTACTGAAGTGTATTAAACCTACTAATTCCTTCCTCTCAAATATCAGAGCCTGTCCCATTGCTAGAAATAGCTGTTTCTAATATGCATACAGTTGTTGGACAAAATAATGGAAACATCTTGAAATATCAAATTTATTTTAATATGGGGTGGGACAGCCTGTGGCAGTAATTACAGCTTGAATTCTACGAGGTATGGATTCGTACGAAGTTTGAATTGTTTCCAAAGGAATTTATATCCGTACTTCAGTTAAAGCAATCTCCAGTTCTTGTAGTGATGGTGGTGGAGGATATCGACTCCTTACTTGTTTTTTTCTAAAATGCACCATAAATGTTCAATAATATTGAGATCTGGGGACCGTGGGTGGCCAAATAAGATGCTCAACTTCACTAGAATGTTCATTATGCCATTCATTAACAACTTTAGCTGTGTGTATTGGTGAATTATCATCCTGAAAGATTACGTTTGTCTCTGGAAACAGTTCTGCAACCATAGGATTAATTTGATCTGATAAAATGCTTAAATCGTCTTGACTATTAATTCTGTATCTGTATATTCTGTGTGTGTATATGTTTGTGTGTTTGTGTTTGTCCCCCAACAGTGCTTGACAACCGATGCTGGTGTGTTTACGTCCCCGTAACTCAGCGGTTCGGCAAGAGAGACCGATAGAATAAGTACTAGGCTTACAAAGAATAAGTCCTGGGGTCGATTTGCTCTACGCAAGGCATTGCTCCAGCATGGCCACAATCAAATGACTAAAACAAGTAAAGAGTAAAGAGTATTCATTGCAAATACCAATCCCTCTGTCTAACCTTGTAGATAAACACTATCTACAGATACAACTAGCTAAAATTAAAAGATACATATTTTGTATTTGCCTTTGTAGAGAAGGCGATGTATATGCCTATGTGTATGATTGAGTAAACGTGCAGGAATGGCTCAGTATTTTAGACGTTCGCTTCCCAATCGCGAGGCCTTCGGTTGCATTCTGTCTTGGGTCTCTAAGTTTAACCATAGCTTCGGTTCGATTCCAGCTTTGGGAATAAAATTGGATGAACAGAAACTTTGTGGAAGCGCATCGAATGGATTACATAAAGTGTATAAATTGTGTGAAACACTCAACCACTTGTTCCGTGTTTTAAACGATTAGGCAATTCAATTGAGATACTTCTTGTCGTACCGGAGCAGATACATTAATGTTCTGTATATGTATGTGAGTGTGCGCGTGCTTGTGTATGCATGTGAGTGTGTATGTGTACGTGTAAGTGTATATGTGTGCGTCTGTATGTGTCTATCTTTGTATGTCTAGGTATATGTGTATGTAAGTCTTTTATATTTAAACCAAATGTTTGATTTATACGAGGACCAAAAACCTGTTGGGACTAAGACACATGTCTTTTACTAGTTACTTTTATGCCATATCTGCTCAACGGAATTCACTTTTCCTTTTACCGTCTTTGGAGAAGACATTAATCTTTTCGACGTTTGTCAACACTATCTTGTAGTGA
>NC_042998.1:188651162-188656162 GCF_006345805.1 Octopus sinensis
TCTTGAACCGATCGGAAGGATAGTCAGATTTCACATATGTAAAACAAAACATATATGTATAACATAGATAGAGTGAAAATACTCACAGAACTACAGCGTGAGTATTTGAGAGAGAAGAGGGAGGGAGGGGGGAGGGAGGGGGAGTAAGATAGAATGGGATGCGTGGGATCATGAAAATCGTGGTTTAAAGTTTGGATTGATATAGATCGGTGAGCAACAAAAGCTTTTCCAAATTTTGAAATAAAAAAATATTCGATTCTATCAAAGCAACGATATTTAGTATATTAATATAAACCAAAAAAATTTCTCTCACAGTTTAGGTACAACTGCCTTCAAGAGGACCCTCGAACTCAAAATAGCTGGAAATATTTTACAATTCTAATTGCATTAAAAAAACCAAATTAATAAAATGGTTAATCGAAAAATACCGAAATGCAAAATCAAAATTGATTAGATCAAAAATGGAAATAGAGAATCGAAATAGAAACTAATCACATTTTCATATTTCCGCAAAAACCACATGTCCCTATTAATTGATAAATTACAGCAAGGTATTTTGAAATCTACTGACTCAATTTTCCAATATCTTGAAAAAGTTAGGAATTTTGCAGGTGTTTCAAATTTTGGATCGGAATTACCTACTACCTATCAACATACATACATACATACATACATACATACATACACATATACATACATACATACATACATGCATGCATACATGCATACAAACGTACGCACGTACACACATGAATTTACGCATATATATATATATATATATACATATGTAAATATGTATGTACATCGCCTCCCCCACCTCCCAACAACATCACACCACATCACAACACCCCACCCGCACATCAGCACTGACCAATTCCCATCCCCACATTTTCACACCTACACATACACACACGCACACATCCAGACCACCAGCCCTCTTTCACACGCACATACGTACTCTCTTATACACACATGCACCTTCGTTTGAGGGTCATCTTTACTTTGTTATTTTCCCTACTTCTTCGCGCTCCTGTGTGACCCTTCTGTCCGGCAGTCGCCATCATAGGACGGTAGCCACTACACACATTTTTTTCTCTCCTTGTTTCGTTCCTTTTTTTCTGTGTCCCTTTCTGTAGAAGAGCGTAGGCTCGAAACGTTAAAGACTTTTTCAATTCCTGAGCGTTATACTAATACGTCTGTTTGTTTTGTACACCACCTGTCTTCGTCTTTTGTTTTTTTCATGAACTCTCCCTATGTATGTATATATATATGTATGTACACATGTATATATATATATATATATATATATATATATATATATATATATATGTATGTATGTATGTACATATGTATCTATATATATATGTATATATCTATCTATCTATATATATATATATATATGTGTGTGTGTGTGTGTGCATATGTGTATATATATATGTACATATATATGTATGTACATATATATATATATATACGCGTGCGTAAGCACACACACACACACACACACACACACATATGATATATACGGCATTGTGTGTAAGAACCTTGCTTTCCAAGCATGTGGTCAAGGGCCCAGTCCCTCTGTGCAACACCTTGGGCAAATGCCTTCTAAAATAGCCCTGGGCCAGTCAAAGCCTTGTGAATGGATTTGGTAGACGGAAACGTAAAGAAGCCCGTTGTGCATATTGTATGTGTGTGCGTATGTGTGCTTAGTTGTGTGGGAGGATGCGTGTGTGTCTTTTTGCTTGTGCTATATTTATCTCTCACCATCCCTTAACAACCGGTACTGGTTTGTTTACGTCCCGTAACATTAAAGGTTCGACAAAAGTGACCGGTAGCGTAAATTCCGGGTTGTAAAATAAGTATGGGGGCCGATTTGTTCGACTAAACCCTTCAAAGCGGTGCCCCAGCGTGGCCAGAGTCTAATGACTGAAACAAGTAAAAGATAAATACGAAAGTCCCTTTGCAAATAGCATTATATGATCCTTAATCACGATGAACAAATCCTATGACATATATTTCTTTACTACCCACAAGGGGCTAAACATAGAGGGGACAAACAAGGACAGACAAAGGGATTAAGTCGATTACATCGACCCCAGTGCGCAACTGGTACTTAATTTATTGACCCCGAAAGGATGACAGGCAAGGTCGACCTCGGCGGAATTTGAACTCAGAACGTAGCGACAGACGAAATACCTATTTCTTTACTACCCACAAGGGACTAAACATAGTGGGGACAAACAAGGACAGACAAAGGGATTAAGTCGATTACGTCGACACCAGTGCGAAACTAGTACTTTATTTATCGACCCCGAAAGGATGAAAGGCAAAGTCGACCTCGGCGGAATTTGAACTCAGAACGTAACGGCAGACGAAATACCTATTTCTTTACTACCCACAAGGGGCTAAACATAGAGGGGACAAGCAAGAACAGACAAAGGGATTAAGTCGATTACATCGACCCCAGTGCGTAACTGGTACTTAATTTATTGACCCCGAAGGATGAAAGGCAAGGTCCACCTCGGCGGAATTTGAACGCAGAACGTAGCGACAGACGAAATACCTATTTCTTTACTACCTATTTCTTTACTACCCACAAGGGGCTAAACATAGAGGGGACAAACAAGGACAGACAAACGGATTAAGTCGATTACGTCAACCCCAGTGCAAAACTGGTACTTTATTTATCGACCCCGAAAGGATGAAAGGCAAAGTCGACCTCGGCGGAATTTGAACGCAGAACGTAGAGACAGACGAAATACCTATTTCTTACTACCCACAAGGGACTAAACATAGTGGGGACAAACAGGACAGACAAAGGGATTAAGTCGATTACGTCGACCCCAGTGCGAAACTAGTACTTTATTTATCGACCCCGAAAGGATGAAAGGCAAAGTCGACCTCGGCGGAATTTGAACTCAGAACGTAACGGCAGACGAAATACCTATTTCTTTACTACCCACAAGGGGCTAAACATAGAGGGGACAAGCAAGAACAGACAAAGGGATTAAGTCGATTACATCGACCCCAGTGCGTAACTGGTACTTAATTTATTGACCCCGAAGGATGAAAGGCAAGGTCCACCTCGGCGGAATTTGAACGCAGAACGTAGCGACAGACGAAATACCTATTTCTTTACTACCTATTTCTTTACTACCCACAGGGGCTAAACATAGAGGGGACAAACAAGGACAGACAAACGGATTAAGTCGATTACGTCAACCCCAGTGCAAAACTGGTACTTTATTTATCGACCCCGAAAGGATGAAAGGCAAAGTCGACCTCGGCGGAATTTGAACGCAGAACGTAGAGACAGACGAAATACCTATTTCTTTACTACCTATTTCTTTACTACCCACAAGGGGCTAAACATAGAGGGGACAAACAAGGACAGACATATGTATTAAGTCGATTACACGGACCCCAGTGCGTAACTGGTACTTAATTTATCGACCCCGAAATGATGAAAGGCAAAGTCGACCTCGGCGGAATTTGAACTCAGACCGTAACGACAGACGAAATACCGCTGAGCATTTCGCCCAGCGTGCTAACGTTTCTGCCAGCTCGCCGCCTCGAAAATGAAGATGCCTCCCAACCGAACAGTGAGTGAAGCTGATGTTCCGGTCAATGCCTGGCTGGGCTAGACAGGAGACATATTCGAATTCCATGCTTGAATATCACTGCTACACAAGCTACCTCCCTTTTGAATAAATCTCATTAAAATACATGAGGAAAAAACGTCATTTGATATTCTCTTCTGCAACAATTCAGGAGCAGCGGATTAGAAAGTGCGAGAAGAACAAAAGCAACAACTTCCTCTTAACATTGACCTCAGTGGCTGTCCATCCCCTCGACAAGAGCACATCTCGTCTCTGTCATCACAGCCATCACTATGGCAACCGAATCTACATATCCATCTACTACTACTACTACTACTACTACTACTACTACTACTACTACTACTGCCACTACTAGTACTACTACTTACTGCCTCTACTAGTACTACTACTTACTGCCACTACTACTACTATTACTACTACTACTACTACTTACTGCCACTACTACTTCTACTACTACTACTACTACTACTACTACTATTACTACTACTACTACTACTACTATTACTACTACTACTACTACCACTACTACTACTAATTACTGCCACTACTACTGCTACTACTACTACTACTACTACTACTACTACTGCTACTACTACTACTACTACTACTACTACTTGCTGTCACTACTACTAACACGTCTACCAGCTAAGAGAGATGACTTTCATTTTTCTCCACTGTTTAAAGCCTACAAGCACCTCCAAAGTTCTTTGAAGAATGCCTCAACAAAATCAAATCCTTCCATCAAAATTACAACTCCGGAAATATACTAGGAATCTTTTCAATCTGACCGACAGATTTTTAATTAATTTTTTTTTTAACTAAACACTTTGAAACTTCGGATACTGGTAGAATGTGTCACATAGAACAGGGTTTACTCTTAACGTTTTTGACAAAAAAAAAAAACGTATTTTAGAAGTTATTTCGTGTTAAAGTTGTCGTATTTGGGTAATTTTAACCAATCAATGACGTGTATTCAGCTGAAGAAATTACTGCTGCTGTTTGCGAACAACAACTTTCGGGTCCACTCCCCTAACAAAATCCTTTAATAACCAAAGATGTTTTTATAGCAACATAGGTTTGCTGGGATTCCTTTATAAATCCCAATATTTGGAATATGGATACTTGCTATCTTTTATTCTTTCAACTTTTCTTTAACGTTAACTGGATCTAATAGAAACCACCCACCCTGGCTCCGTTCACAGTATTTCAGTTGAAAAAACTCTCCTCTCAGACCACGACATAATACTCTGTAACTTCGATTTCCGGCATATCAAAACCAAACCAGCCAATCTCACTCCATTGCATTTATTTGACAACATAAACTTCTACAAAGCGGACTGGGGAGCAATCAGGGATCTTTTCAGTTTGAACGGCAGT
>NC_042998.1:188661162-188683662 GCF_006345805.1 Octopus sinensis
CAAAAGAAGAGATATCAAAATTGACAGCAGTAATCATTGTAAATCTCTTAACGTATTTCATGATAACGAACTACTCAGCTTCCTTTGTCATTCAACTGTTATATCTGCAAATTTGCTTCCCCAGTCTGTCAACAATACCCGTTTCTGCTGCCAACATTCATCCAGACTCAGAATATAAATATACCACGTATTAATTCATCGTCTCGCTTTTTGTCTCTACCCGTTAAATCTTTGACCGACTCAAAAGTTATTTGCTCACCTCTTGAGACAAAGATGACGTCGGCTCACATCCACTGAAAATGGACAGCAAAACTATTATGAGTGTGTCAGGTATATACCATCACTTCTACAGCAGTTTAGTGTCTTGAAAGCCGTGTGGAATTGTTGTATACGACCACAAATATCGAATTAGTTTAACAAGGAAGAATGCCTCAGTAATCATGTATGTTTGTTCCTTCTCGACCCATGCCTGGCTCATAAGGGCCGGTTTCCCGGTTTCCTTGGCGTATAGGTTCCCCACCTGGATGGGATGCCAGTCCGTCGCAGGTGAGCTGCAAGATGCAGGAAGAAAGAGTGAGAGAAAGGTGTGGCGAAAGAGTCAGCAGAAGTTCGCCATTACCTTCTGCCGGAGCCGCGAGGAGCTTAGGTGTTTCGCTCATAAACATACACATCACCCAGTCTGAGATTCGAACCCGCGATCCCTCGACTGCGAGTCCGCTGCCCTAACCACTTGGTATGGTATGGTATGGTATACATAGGGTACAATCCGGAATCCAAAGAAACTGTTGATGGTCTACAATAGGGAACAGCTAATGTACAGAAGAGTTTGTGGAAGAATTTAGTAAATTTAATTGCCATGAGGAGTGAAACATTTGGTATTTTGGGCTTTTCTCAAAGTGTGAGAAAGATCGGGTAAGTGATATCAGTTTCATAATAAAGTAAGAAATGATGGCTGGAATACAGATAGGGTGTAACATCGGAGAAGTAGGGGATGTTTGGGGAGAGCTGGTGTGAGAGTATCAGGAACCGGAAGTAGAAGGTGGGTACAGGTAGGGAAGTTGGAACCAGAAAAGGAAAGTGCACCTCTTCTCTGAACATGAACATACTGAACATGAATAGGCGCAGGAGTGGCTGTGTGGTAAGTAGCTTGCTAACCAACCACATGGTTCCGGGTTCAGTCCCACTGCGTGGCATCTTGGGCAAGTGTCTTCTGCTATAGCCCCGGGCCGACCAATGCCTTGTGAGTAGATTTGGTAGACGGAAACTGAAAGAAGCCCGTCATATGTATATATATGCATGTGTGTGTATATGTTTGTGTGTCTGTGTTTGTCCACCCAACATCGCTTGAGAAACGATGCTGGTGTGATAGAATAAGTACTGGGCTTACAAAGAATAAGTCCCGGGGTCGATTTGCTCGACTAAAGGCGGTGCTCCAGCATGGCCGCAGTCAAATGACTGAAACAAGTAAAGGAGTAAAAGAGATACTGCCGCATCCATCTTCACAACTCCAACCGCAAATTCTGTAGACTTTTCCTTCCTTGTCCCAGTTCCTCCCCCACTTCTTTCATGTTATACTTATATTCCTATCACACCAACTTTACAGCATCCTACATCACACCCTCTATACTCATATTTTGCGTCCTTGCAACCGAAACAAAACTGCTTTCTCCCTAATGAAACGTCAGAATCTTCACTCACCAATGGCAAATTAGCTTATTGGACTCCCTCAAGAACCCTTCTATGATAAGCAATGTTTTATGGAATGTAATTCGGTTTGTCTGTTTTGAGAAGTTCATTTTATATGACTCTGAATTGATATTGTGTTGCAATCAGCTTCGACTTGCATCCTATCTACCAGCAATATTCCACTAAGAAATCGAGGATTATCAAATCAACAAGGCACCAGTCTATCAGTGAAGAAGACCATATACTCTTTAAATTTCAGAGATATATAGTTTACAGTGGGCTGATTTACAGTGAAGAGTCAAAAACCCCTGTTTTGAGTACTTGAACTTCTTCAGAGAGAGATCATAGAAGTTTTAACATTACAACCACAGAATTACGAATGGGAAATGGAATAAATCAGTTGTATAAATATTAAAGAGAGATGGTAAAAAAAAACTCTGCATGAGAGGTATGATGAAGGGGAAAAGTTAGTAGTTAGAGCTTAGCCAATTGCAATGGGTAGGAGGGGTTGGGGTGGAGAAAATAAGATTAAATGTATTAAGAGATAAGAAAAGAGCCAAAGCAAGGCACCATTGGATCAAAAGGAAATATACACGATAACACAAATGTACAAATGAAGTTTACTTTCTCAGCTTAGGAATTATAACCGACCAGCCCAAATCTCTTCTCTAGCTACGAGATCTATGAAGTGTTGTAACAGTAACTTAATATATTTACAGAAGTCTAATCACCATTACTTTTGACCAGGTATATCGAATATGTGTCCCCCTCTATAGATTTACATTATGCATAATCTATTGATAATAACATTATTAAATTGTCGCGTTTCATCTATGCTCTTCTAAGATACATATTAGATGTATCTTAGAAGATGTTTCGTACTTATCTAAGAACTGGGAAATTTGAATGCAACTTACTTGATCATTTTTCAAGGTTTGAGTAAGCAACATAATGTCACTAATCTTTGCTTGTCTGACAAATAACTTGGCAATCTAGTTTCGATTTCTAGATCAGTCCAGTTACACTTAAACATGTCCTTAACGTCCTTAAAATAGGTTTCAACACTAAGCCTTTGCTAATTTGTCTATATTCATGTTAGATATGAAATTGTTTAAATTGCATAACAAGAAGCCAGTAATCGCCGTTATTCTTCAATGCATGCAAGTGGCTGCATTAGAAAAAAATCAGAATAGTTGAAATCGTTATGGCATACAGTTGGGGAAAATATATATGAAATATACTTGTGAGAATTTGAAAAGTTTTTAAAAAAATGACAGCAAATTAATAATTGGGAACTGAAATTAACGGTGTTTGCTAAAGAAATAAAAGAACGTATAATTCATGTAATGAGCATCAAACAAAGCTTATAATTACAGTCCATTAACCTTTGTCGTCTACCTCTCTCTAAATTTCCTTTTACTAAAGCACATACGTCATCACACATATCATTCACACACATAGAAATACACACACACACACGTGTATATATATATATATATTATATATATATATATATATATATAATATATATATATATATATATATATATATATATATATAAGGATTATATCGTTAATTTAAATTAAATAACGATCTTATCAAGTGGCCAGCATGGAAATAAGAACCTTCAAAGGTAATAATTATTATTAAAATTATAACTTAGGGTATCTACGAAATCCCGCCATGCTGAAAACAGCAGCCATGATCTGACTCTAAAACCACCTTAAGTGTTCATATAGCACAAGGAGAAAAGACAGAAAGACAAAATAAAACTAGTAAAAAATTACTGGATAATTCCAAATCCTGGATTTCTGACTTTGCATTTAGGAATGCATTGCCTCATACGCAGAGAGAAACATATATATATATATATATATATATATATATATATATATATATTATATATATATATATGTATGTATGTATGTATATATATATAGTTAATCCAAACATGAAAACACAAAGAGAAAACACAACAACGCGAGGACGTGGAACAAATATAGTATTATTGGACGCTCAGGAAGGAAGGGAAGAAGGAGGGTTTTACGTTTCGAGCGGAGCTCTTCGTCAGAAACATAGGAAAAGGAAAGATCCAGAGAAGGGAAGACAGAGGGAAAAAAATCGCCAACGGTACACACGCGGTCACACATACTTACATATACGAACCTATACATACATATATATGCACGTATGCATCATGACTAGTTTAAAATGCCCGCTTCTTAATTCCGTGTGCTAAGCTGCTAAGCTGTCATGCTCTGTTTTATAATGATAAATTTATGAGTGAATTTTTCTGTTCTGCTAATTGTTTGTTGTTTTCTTTTTTAATATGCTTCGCACTTGTATGAATAAGGCAGACAACTTCTGCTACATTTGTGGTGAGGTGACCTTTGCATCGCAGAAGCGCTGTATAACAGCTATGGTTAGAAGGGTATATCACCTTTATTTTGGATGCAAGATTGGCGACCAGGATAAGAAGTGGCTTCATCTCATGAGCTACAACACTTGTGCTGCTAGCCTTCACCAATAATTGAACTGAGAGATGAAAGAAATGTTATTTGTTGTGCCAATGACGTGCCGGTAGCCAACAGACTATACCAACAATTGTTATTTCTGCACTGTACCTCCAGTAAAAAAAGAAAAAAGAGGCATGTCAAAGAAGAAAAAAGAGTCTATTGAATATCCAAACATTCTATTAGCTATTCGCTCAGTTCCTGATGCACCAACTTCGATATTCTTCGAATCAGATGAAGAAAGTGGTGAAGGAGGAAGCAGAGAAGGATGACAGTGCTGGATTACAGAGTAACCCAAATTTTGATGAAACACACTCCCCTAGATCACATCTCATTATACTAGGGGAACTCCATGACACTGTCAAGGATCTACAACTACCTGAGAATAAGGCAGAGCTACTAGGTTCTCGTCTTCAACTGTGGAATCTCCTAATAACTGATGTGAAGATTTCAAAATTTCATGACCGTCAGCAGCAGTTCAGCAATTTCTTCATAATGGAAGGTGATTTATTGGCCTGCAACAATATTCGTTATTGATAATGTCTGACGTTTTCCTGTCATTACCATTACTTTTTTCTATCATTCATATGGCATTTTCTTTCTTCCACTACTTTACAATAGTTCACATTCTTCTATTTTTAGTTGCCGTAAAAATAATTATTTATTATTCAACAAGAAGGGATGCGCGTGAGTTCCAATTCTGCCGAGGTTGACTTTGCCTTTCATCCTTTAGGGTTCAATAAAATAAGTATCAGTGAAACACTGAGTTCGATGTAATTGACGAGTCCCCTCCCATGAAATTTCAAGCCTTGTGCCTTTAGTTGAGAGGATCATCATCATCATCATCATCATCATCATCATCATCATCATTATTAAGGCAGCGAGCTGGCAGAATCGTTAGCACTCCGGGCAAAATGCTTATCAATATTTCGCCCGTTGCTATGTTCTGAATTCAAATTCCGCCGAGGTCAACTTTGCCTTTTAACCTTTCGGGGTCGATAAACTAAGTACCAGTGAAACACTTTGGTCGATGTAATTGACTACTCCCCTCCCCAAATTTTATATTATTATTATTATTATTATTATTATTATTATTGTTCAGTAGTTTTATTTTTATAGCGTGCTTTCACTTCACTACCGAGCGCAGCTCTGTGTGCCTTGGGTATGTGCTGTGATTTGTTGTGATGCTCTGATGGTTATTGTATGGAAAGTGTTCTGCGTAGGATGTGTGCAGTGCCTAGTAGTGCAATTTTCTGTATGTTATATGTGTTTGTAAGTCCTGGTGTTTTTGTTATGTATTTGTCTGAATATTTTTTTATCATGCCTAATGCACCTACTATGATAGGAATTGTTTCTGTTTTCAGGTTCCACATTCTAGTTATCTCTATTTCCAGGTCTTTGTATTTTGAGAGTTTCTCCATTTCTTTTAGAGACACGTTGTCATCTGCCGGTATTGATACATCAATTAGAAAGCATTTTTTTTCTTCATGATCTCTGACAACTATATCTGGTCTGTTGGCCTTAATTTCTCTATCTGTGTGTATCGGCATATCCCAGAGTATGGTTGCTTTCTCGTTTTCTGTGACCTTTTCTGGTGTGTGCCTATACCATCTTTTTTCTGTTGTTATTCCATAATGTTGGCATAGCTTCCAATGTATGTAGGTTCCAACTCTGTCATGTCTGTGAATATATTCCTTCTTAGCCAGGACTGGGCAGCTAGAGATAATATGATTTATTGTTTCTTGTCCATCTCCACATATTCTGCAGTTACTTGTAATATTTCTTTTCATTACATGTTTTTGGTAATTTCTGGTGGGGAGGCTTTGGTCTTGTGCTGCAATTAAAAATCCCTCTGTTTCTGCTTTGAGTCCTGAGCTTCTCAACCATTGCTGGGATTTTTCTTTGTCTATTTCTTTTGCGTTTAGTTTAGTGCAGTATTTACCATGAAGGGGCTTTTCTTGCCATCGTTTTATCATGGCTCGTTGCTGTTCTATTTTTAGTTTGCATTTCATTTGTTTTATAGCTTTTGTTGTTTCTTCATCATCTTCTTCTTCTTCTTTGTGTTTATTAGGTGGTATGATTTCTTGTTTGTATTTGTCAGCTTCCTTAAATACTGAGAACAGTTTTTTGTTTTGCTCGTGTTTTGCTGCTATCTGGATCAGTTTTCCTTCCTTCTGAAGTAGGTATTTTTGCAGTCCTATGGTGGTTATTTTATAGTAGTTTTCCAGCTGTATAAGGCCTCTACCACCTTCTATACGTTGTATATATAGTCTTCTATGTCAGATTTTGGGTGATGCATCCTAGATCCTGTCAGTATTTTTCTTGTTTTCCTATCTATTTTGGACAGTTCATTTCGTGTCCAGTTAAGGATATTGTAGCTGTAACTTATAACTGGGACAGCTAAAGTGTTGATACCTATTATCTTGTTTTTAGCATTGAGCTCTGTTTTTAGTATTGATCTAACTCGTCTATAATATTCTTTTTTTATTTTCTCTTTCATTTGTGTGTGTTGTGTCTTATCTAGTTCATGGATTCCTAAGTATTTGTAAGTTTGGCTTTGGTCTAATTCTTTTATTTCATTGGTTTTATCTAGTGTGATGTTGTTACTCTTAACTAGTTTTCCTCTTTTCAGGGTTATTTGGCGCATTTTTCTAATCCAAATTTCATATCTATTTCTTTGGTAAATCCATGAACTGTCTTTAATAGTGTTTCCAGCTGTTTGTCATTTGCAGCGTATAGTTTTAGGTCTTCCATATATAAAAGGTGGCTGATCGTTTTGCCGTAACATTTATATCCGCATCCAGTTCTATTTAGCATATCAGATAGAGGTGACAGTGCCAAGCAGAAAAAGAGTGGAGAGAGCGTGTCTCCCTGGAATATTCCTCTTCTAATGGGGATGTCTTTGGTTTTCATGAGTCCCTCTTTTGTTTGGAGGTGTAGGACTGTTTGCCATTTATTCATAGAATGCTCTATGAATTTTATGATTGTTGGTGCTACTTTGTTAATGGCTAGTGTTTCGAGGATCCATGTGTGGGGGATGCTATCAAACGCCTTTTTGTAGTCAATCCAGGCCATACTGAGGCCTTTCTTCTTTCTGTGGCTGTCTTCAGTTACGGCTTTATTATTATTATTATTATTATTATTATTATTATTATTATTATTATTATTTATTATTATTATCATTATCATTATTATTATTATTATTATTATTATTATTATTATTATTATTAATAATAATAATAATAATGATAATGATAATGATAATGATAATAATAATAATAATAAATGAAAACAGTTTATTTTGTTGGCTATGATGGAAAATGTAAGCTGCCAGCAGACTAAAGTGACACTTGTTTACTGCTCATGCTTCAAGAGCCTTGTGAAGGATTCTTGCAGTTCCAAGCATTGCTGATTTTTTTATAGGTATTCTACTTTAATATTTGCACCAATCTTTTTGAGCCATATTGGTAGTTGAGTACTGATACTTCTAAGTGCATCAATTACTATTGGTATCACGTCTGGTCTCCTCATGGACTACAACCTTCGTATTTCCCACTTCAAATCGTCATTGCTGTTTGGCTTTTCTTCTTCTTTATCTTCGATCCTGTTCTGACCAGGACATGCTATGTTGATTATCATATATATAATCTTTCTTTTCACCACAACAATGTTCGGTTTCCTATGTCTGGTCAGCTGATCGCGCTGGACCATTGTATCCCACAGGATTTTGCAATTTCCATTCTCGGTGACTCCTTCTGGGGTTTACTGATAACATGTCTTTGCTATTTGTAGGCCGTGAGTTCCGCAGAGCTCCCAATAGACCATTCTTGCCACATTGACATGGCCTCTTTTGTATTCGCGTTGTGCCAGTTTCAGCCATTCGCTAACAATGTGCCATACTGTTTCAACCTTCTCATCACACATTCAGCATTTGTTGCTGTCAGTAATGTTTTCGATTCTGCACTTCATATAGTTAGTCCTTAACGCTTGTGCTTCTGTCTCTAACTTCTGGTCTCTCCCCCTCATCCATAGCCACCGGTTTTCTGTATCTGTCTTGGCATTCGTTTCTCTTGCAAACTGACCATACATTTTTTCTCCTTCCATGTTGTTTTTCTTTTTGTGTTCCTTTTGTGTTCTTTTCCTCTTTGAGTTCTTGTGTTCTTTTCTTCTTTGAGTTTTTCTTTCTCAACACAATTATCTGTTTTAATGACGCCAGACTTCTTCACATGTTTCAACAATGGTTCTTCGGTATTTTTTATATGCCAAACTAAGTTGTTTGACCT
Source organism: Octopus sinensis (assembly GCF_006345805.1). NCBI lineage: Eukaryota > Metazoa > Mollusca > Cephalopoda > Octopoda > Octopodidae > Octopus > Octopus sinensis. The sequence continues at coordinate 188,669,645 of NC_042998.1, forward strand.
CTCTCCGATACAATTCTGGCAACTTATCAAACCTTTCCCACCCTTTCTTTTGGACAAGTACGGCCAATCGGTGTCATTCTTAGGGTGGAAGGCTCCGTGCACTGTCAGCAATTTTCTTGTCTTCATATCCATGTTCATCAGTTCTTTCTTTTGCTATTTTATGATTCCAGCTCCATGCCGAAGTGATTAACATGTGGTAACTGCTTAGGGTTTATTCCATCCAGTCTATTCTGAGCGCAACACCAACCTTAGTTTTCGGAAATATTCCACCCTCAGTTGCTATTTCATTTCATTCTCCATTATCTCGCTGAACTCTAGTATGCCAGGCTATTTGTAGCCTTCGGTTTCAATTTGTTTAACCAGTTCTCTATTAGGTAATTCTATCTCTGCAAGGGACTGCACCTTTTCTGTTTTCCTTGAGTCCCAAATCCATTCTAATATCAGCACTGACCATGTTCACCAAAGAACTCACTTGTTCCTTATCCTTGCCATACAGCTTCAAATCATTCATGAAGAGGAGGTGTTTGATTGTTTGAGATTTTCCATTTAGCTAATATCCTAGGTTCATTTTCCTTAGTACCAAGGTCAGAGGGATTATGCAGAGAACAAAAAGCAACGGAAGTAAGCTATCACCCTAGAAAATCCCTCTTCTGATACCCAGAGTGCCCAAGCTTTACCTTACACTGTCTTCATTGCCACAACCTGCGTATTTCTTACTTCACTTAATCATAGTTGTTAACTTTTACTTCTTTATTTTCGGTCCTGTTCTCACCAGGATGTTGATTACTAGTCATGATCTTTTCTTTTCTGTTCGCCACAACAATGTCAGGCTTCCGATGTCTAATCTGATAGTCATACAGAAACATTACATCCCACAAAATTTTGCTATCCTCACTCTCAGTAATTCCTTATTGGATTTGATCATACCATATCTTTGATCTTCCTAGGTCATAATTTGCACAGAACTTCCAATAGATCATAACTTGCCACATTGTCGTGAGGCCTTTTCTATTCACGTTATGCCAATTTCAGGCATTCACAAACAATGTGCCACACTGTTTCACCCATCTTATCACACATTCTGCATTAGTCACTCGCTCTCAGTTGTGTTATCAATTCCGTATTTCACATAGTTTGTCCTCAATGCTTATTCTTGTGCGGCACAATTAAGTACTTCTGTTCGTATCTTCAGATCACTTCTCCGCATTTCATGCCATTTCTTTTCTCGTGTTCTAAATGTTTGCACAAGTGCTCCTAATTTTTGGACCTAAAATGTGTTCACAAGTGCTCTAACGCGCAGTTTTCCACAAATATTTCTCACATAAGTCATTGGCCGACTCGAGTACGTAGAAGCCGAAATGTTATACTGTGAAATCGAAGCTGAACTCACTTCGTGGCGTAGCAATAGATGTGTGCTTGTGCGTGCGTGTGAATGTGTTTCTGTATGTTAGTGTGTGTGATTGTAAGTTTTGTGTAATAACTTTCATTGAGGTTTTATATTATATTCTCTAACCTTGGCATATGACAAAAGATATTATTGTCGACTCATTGAACAATTACTACAATTTGTAAAACACACCAAAAAGGCAAAGTATATATATACGTCAGACGCACATTCAGAGAAAGAGAGGGCGGATGGAGAGAGAGAGAGAAAGAAACACACATACACAGAATTAAATACATATTTAACCGTATATAACAAAATCTAATTAATCTTATACACACACACACATATATGTATATATATATATATATATATATATATATATATATATATATATATATATGTGTGTGTGTGTGTGTGTGTGGTGTGTGTGTGTGTGAGTGTGTGTATGTGTGTGTATTATATTTGTACGAATGCATGTATATATGTATATATATATATATATATATATATATATATATATATAATATATATATATATATTATATATATATATATGTGTGTATATATATACTACATGAATACAAACGCACATATATAGGGTCGGGTGAGGTTGGGTGCGGGTATTTATTTGGTTATTGTGCGTACTTATATTTGGCTTAATGACAGCATATGTAAGCAAGCTATTCATAAATATCCCGTGACTAAAAGCTGAGACAAAGCATGATTTTGTAATACATAGTATTTAACAAGAACGTAACAATATAACATATTTTCACAGAATTCAAGAATGTCTAGAGTAAATATTACTGTTAGATAGTTTAATAAGTCATTGTTTTCTTCACTAATTTATAAAGGACAGACCTGACTTAACGTTAGTTTTAAGTAGCAACCTTATGATTTCAATCTTAATACTTAATATTACGTTGATTACGTTGATATCACTTGAAAATATAAATAGATATTGATTTATTTTGAACTCTGCACAAAACATGTGATGAAGTTTAAATTGCTTCACTGTTAATCGAAACACTATTACGAACAAGAACTTTGCTTTTCATAAATCTTTGCTTTACATAAATTTCTATTTTTGCTTTGTTTTGACCATGTATAAATTTTTTATATTTATGGAAGTGGAGGAAATATCCTTACTTTCTAGTATTTAGTTATTGCCGCGTACATTATAAGTTCAAATATAGCCTGGGTCACCTGTGCTTTTTCATCCTTTTGGTTTCTTTAAAATAAAGTCCTAGTCAAGTCGTAGTATGAATATAATCAATTAAACACGTCCCACCAAACCTGAGGCCTTGTCCCTACGTTAGAAATCAACATGTAAACCTTCCGGAATTAATTCAATGCATATTAATGAGGTTGACGGTATGCTGTTACTGGTGTTTTTGTTCAGCCTGCGGTTAGTTCGGACCAGTCAGATCTATAAGGATTGAAAGATTTTAACCATAACTTTTTTCCGAACATATGTTTAGGACTATATTATCTTATGTATCCTTCCCGTTTAAGATGTGACTTGCCTTTATTTCTAAGCGCCTTCTCTGGAAAATTAACCTTGCTTATATAGATTTTTCATATAATCGTTGATTTACTATCAAGTTGCAACACAGACTATTCTGAATGGATCAGCAACGAAAATTTCAGAAACTATCAGTAAAAATGGTCAGATGGTTACAAAAATACAAAACCATGTTTTATTTTATTTTAGAGCTTAGCTAAATTTATGTATACTTTTATTACTTATTCGTGAAGCAAAAGCTTGCCAGCTTCTTTTTCGTGCTCGATACGCAAGAATACTAATACAATAAGGTCGATAAATTATGTAAAAACACACCGGTTTTTACATAGACAGAAAGACCTTCCTCCGTCTTTCCTAATCATTCATCCAGTCTCATAAATTTTATACTCTTTCTCCTTTTCTACTGATGTTTCTCGATCACCCCATTAAGGTCATCCTATTATATATATATATAGTCTTCTTTTGTGTATGTACGTGTATGTGTGTGTCTGTGTGTGTACTTGTCTGTCCGTATTACCTATGTACCTGTCTATCTACTTATCTATCAGTTAACTTACATATCCGTTTACCCACTTACATATATTTATATATACCTCTGCACAAAAGCCTACTAACAAATCTACCTGTGTATGTATAAACTGTGGGTATGGGATATCACTACCTTTTATGGATATTTCCTATTTAGTACTGGGGATGTTTCCTTTATGAGAACGTACTCCTGTATTTGAGTGTTGGGTCCTTCGTGTGCTTGGATAAAATGCGGATGTCAAGTGAGCCTTGGTCTTTAGAATGTTGGTAGAGGATGGAGGACTATCTTTTGTCGTCATATTGTCTCTAATAATCATTTAGTCTCTCTGCAATGCTTCTAGATGTTTCCCCAATATATGTAATGTTCTCGTCTTTACAAGCACCCTCTATGCATCTTATGCTGTAGACTACATTTCTAGTTCTACAGTTAATGCCTGGATTAATTTTACATACCGTGCAGTTCTTACTGGTGTACGTCCTACATAATTGTGATGTGTGTGTGTGTGTGTGTGTATGTGTATAGGCGCAGGAGTGGCTGTGTGATAAGAAGCTTGCTTCCCAACCACATCGATCCAGGTTCAGTCCCACTGTGTGGCACCTGGGACAAGTGTCTTCTACTGTGGATTCGGTAGACTGAAAATGAAAGAAGCTCGTCGTACACACACACACACACACATACATACACACACACACATACACATACACATATGTATGTATGTATTTGTGCGTTTGTCTCGCCACCATCGCTTGATAACTGATGTTGGTGTGCTTACGTTTCTGTAACTTAGTGGTTCGGCAAAGCATCCGATAGAATAAGTATTAGACTCACAAAGAATGGGTTCGGGGCCCAATTTGTTCGCCTAAAGGCGGTGATCTAGCATGGCCGCTGTCAAATGATTGTAACATATAAAAGAGTAAAAGAATAAAAGAATATGATATACATGTATGTATGTATGTATGTATGTATGTATGTATGTATGCATGTATGTATGTATGTATGTATGTGTATATACATATATATATATGTGTGTGTTTGTGTGAGTAATCAATATGCATATCATACTTAAAGCATATACATCGTTGAAAGCCTGATAAACTGCGACATTCGTCTCGAGAAAACATCTCTTATACTTGTATAAGGTTAAAAATACTCTGAGATAAATCAGCAACAGACAAAAATCCTCCAGCAGTTGGAGTGCTATTACTGAATATTTCTGTCTCTTTGAGTTCGTCTATAGTAAGTATCCACTAGCCATCGCCTGCTAAGAAAAAAACCAACGACTACTGATATAGTAAAGCAGGTATTGAAAAATCATCGATTTATGAGTGTCAGAAGCAATCTTAGTTCAAATTAGCAATCTGTCGTCTGTATATCATACTTAAAGAATATACGTCGTCGAAAGCCTGATAATCTGTAGTACTGATAACAAGAATGCATTTCTTATAAACGTATAGTGTTAAAAAATATAGAAATATATATCAGCAGGTACCGGGTAATTACGTGATCATTGATTTTTCAATTACTGCTTTTCCATATCAGTAGTGGCTGCTTTTGTCTTAGCTTGTGGTGGTTAATGTATACTTGCTACTGACGAGCACAACGAGGAAGAAATATGTGTTCAGCAATAATAACAATGTTGCTCAATGTTGCTGGACGACTTTCGTCTGTCACACCTCTTGGCATCAAGTAATGTTTTGAACTTGCCGCCTGCCCCATAGAACACTATACATACATACATGATGGCTGCCCCTTCGTTATCGAGTATGGCCATTGCACGAAGCTTAACTGTTACTAGTGCTGTGATCGAATGTGACTTTTTAGCCCAGCCAAAGATCTACAATGTCTTGTACAGAATTGGCAGCTAAAACCTTTACCGGCAATAACCGGCTGTAGTTGTAACTGGGCTTCATGTACCTTTACATGTCGTTTAAGTCCTCCTACCGAATTACACTCTCTTCCACATGCCTGACAGATATGATTAGTATGGTGTGTAACACCACCACCAGTGGCCAAGTTGACACTCATCTATCCCGCTTTATGACTACGAAGATGACTCTTGAGTTCACTATACATAAATACATACATACATAGATAATACATACATACGTACATACATACATACGTATATACATACATACACGCTCGCACGCACGCACGCACACACCTACATACATACATACATACATACATACATACATACATATCCGGTTGATGTTGAAATTCCAATGAAGGAGCCTTGGATCTAGGTTAGAAACAGGTTTTTTCTCTATTGGCAAGAAATCTTGAAATAAAACTGTATAATGACATATGTACATAGATTCATACGCACATACATACACGCGTGTGTGTGTTTGTGTGTGCGTGCGTACGTGTGTGGGTGTGTGTGTGTGCGTGCATAAAACATTTCTGGTTAATAATAATAGCATCAGCTGAAATAAGAGGTCAAAAACTACAACTATCCTGGTGTTATGAATCAATCAGAAATGCCAAGTTAAATCTAATTCCCTTTCGGCAACGCTATGCTTATGAATAATGTTTTTTAAGTTCACTATCACTAAACTGAATCTCCATCCTTCAAAATCCCTCATACTTTGGTTGTATAGTAAGCAGTATATATACGAACACGTGGCTGAATTCCCAGTATTCATTGACCCTATTGTCTAACATTAGGAATATCTAAGCTAATGTAGTTACCACTCTTTAAGATCCCGTGTATGGTCATGCAAACTTACCTACCAACATATATTTGTATCTAATAGGATGAATGTAAACGCTTTCTACTCATCCGAGTATGTGTGTATGTATTTCCTTGTGTGCATAGTTTGTTTTGTATTTGTATGGTATATTTGATCTCTCTCTTTACTTGTTTCAGTCATTTGACTGCGGCCATGCTGGAGCACCGCCTTTAGTCGAGCAAATCGACCCCGGAACTTATTCTTTGTAAGCCCAGTACTGATTCTATCGGTCTCTTTTGCCGAACCGCTAAGTAAGGGGGACGTAAACACACCAGCATCGGTTGTCAGGCAATGCTTGGGGGACAAACACAGACACACATACATATATATATATATATATATATATATATATATATACATATATACGACAGGCTTCTTTCAGTTTCCGTCTACCAAATCCACTCACAAGGCATTGGTCGGCCCGGGGCTATAGCAGAAGACACTTGCCCAAGATGCCATGCAGTGGGACTGAACCCGGAACCATGTGGTTGGTTAGCAAGCTACTTACCACACAGCCACTCCCGCGCCTGATCTTTTATTAAAAAATTTTTTTTTTAATCATCTAGTTTCAGCTCACGAGCTGTGGCCATGCTGGGGCACCTCTAAAACAATCATCTTGATTTTGCATATCGTGGCAGTGATGCCCGACAGGAATCCATCTGGCTCCAAGCTGGTCTCCCCCACCGAATTTGTCAGCATACAGCCGAGAGATTCAATGGAATGTGATAGTCATTTCAATGAAATCGTTGCCGTCGTGAGACACAAATGAAGTGAAATTATATCAACCGGGACTTAAAACTAGACCGCCGACTAGGCTAGCATTCGACAGGCTTGACACACATGTGTGTATAGATATACGAATCAAATTAAAGAGCTTCAAAACTATTGTTTAAAGTAGGTCTATCTAGTTTCACCAGTCGTTTCTGTCTGGATAACCTTTTGTCAGGAGAACAAAAGTGGATGACATGAGCAAGTTGTGTGATATATTGATACTATATGTTAAGGTGATTAGTTCCTCCCAGGAATGTTTGTATGGATATAAATAATTAGTTCGTGTAAAGAATGTACGTGTATGTATATATGTATGTGCTCGCGTGAGAATGTCTGTGTGTATGTGTGTGTGTGTGTGTGTGCGTGTGTGAGTGTATGTGTGTACACATATACAAACATACTCTCCCATATGTATACATCACTTGCGATTAAAATAATTTTGTCTCTGTATGTAAAAATACTTACATACAAATATATATACTAAAACAGAAAACTGGAAAATTCGGTACATTATTCGTTCTGTCGATTAAAGTAATGTGTGTGCGTGTGTATGTGTATATGTGTGTGTACATGCACGTATTTACTAATATGTGTGCTAACGTAAAGACCATCAAAATGGCTACAGTGGACAAGTAAAGCAAAGTTATCGGCGTATTCATTGAATCAATTTGATCTGTCCCAGCTTTCTGTCAGTTTCTCTCTTTCTCTCTCTCACCCTCTCTCCTTCTCTCTCTCTCTCTATCTCTCTCTCTCTCTCTCTGTATTTATGTATTATATATACGCATGTGTACACAAATCTGTATATATATGTTTATATGACTATGTGTGTGTATACATGAATGTGTGTGTGTGTGCGGGCATATATACATGTATACACATACACTCACCCTGGAGGAGTTGGGATCCTGTCAGGGGCCTGCGAAACTTGAAGTAGCCAGGAACAAAATCAAACAGTTACCTTTGTATTTTGTATATGGCAAATGCCTACTAGTGCGCTTAACGTTATATATATATATATATATATATATATATATATATATATCCTTTCTACATTAGGCACAAAGCCTGAAATTTTGGGAGAAGGGACTAGTAGATTTCAACGACCCCAGTGTTTCACTGGTACTTAATTTATTGACCCCGAAAGAATGAAAGACAAAGTCAGCCTTGGTGGAATTTGAACTCAGAACATGAAGACGGACGAAATGCCGCTAAGCATTTTGTCCGGCGCTCTAACTATTCTGCCAGCTCATATATATATATATATATATATATATATATATATATATATATAGCATGTATTTATATCTATACATATGTATATATGTATAGATATACATACAAAACAAAAGACGAAGACAGGTGTATTTGTTTGACGCTTGGCAAAGTCTTCAGGTGGAATGTTGTAAAAATAGAGCCTGGAGCCTGGCACGGCGCACGAAGTGTTGAATATCAACACGGGTGTGTAACTCATTTCTGCATAGAGTGAGAGGTATGAAACGAAGGGGTAAAGGGTTTTAAAAAAACCCGCCTTCGGTCATGAATGACCATGGGATTGCACCTACAAAGTTCACCTCTGAGATAAGTCTGGGCAAGGTTGCTTATGGAAGACGAGAAGTCGCCTATGCATACCAGACTCCCCTCTCCATGCCACCGATACTCTCCAAGGGAAAGATAACGGCCGATACAGCCTGGCACCATTGACGTCGCAACTCATTTCTACATCTGTGTGAACTGGAGCAACGTGAAATAAAGTGTCTTGCTCAAGAACACAACACAGAGCCCTGTTAGGGAATCCAACTACCTCATGATTGTGAACCCGACGCTCTAACCACTGAGTCATGCGCCTTCACACACACACACACACATATGTTCGTGCGCTGGCGTATATGTATGAGTGTTTTAAAAGTTTGTATATACTAGCGTCTACTTTACGTAGTAATATTTATTGCATTGTTGGAGTATCTGTAGACTTGTCTCTTCTTGTTTGGTTCTGAATGCATAGTTACACACAAAATAATACGTGTGTATACATCACATGAAACAGACGTCCGTGAATGTTTATGGGAAATGAAAAAGAGACTGGAGACATTTTACTGAGAAATAGAAAAAGGGAATATAAACGAATAAAGGAAGAAATTCAAGAAATTTGACATCTGAATGCAAACAGATGTGTCTTTTTGTCCTTTTTCCTTTCTTTCTCTCTTTCTCAATGTTTATCGCAACTCTGCACACATAGATAAACTTACACGCATATAATGAAAGGCAGATAGGCTCTATATAAGGGAGAGAGCAAAGGGAAAGAGAAAGAGAGAGAGAGAGAGAGAGAGAGCGAGAGAGAAACAAAGATTTTCATAATTCGTGATAGGCATAGATATGCAAGCACACATACAAACACGGATACAAAATCACACAAACACACACACACACACACACAAACACAAGCACACACACAAACACAAGCACACACATACATATACATGTAGATGTCTGTGAACAAACATGTTTATATGTATACATACATATGTATATATATATATATGTTTATGTATATACATATACATATTACTATATATATATATGTACGTATGTTTGTATGTATGCATGTTTGTATGTATGTATGTATGTATAGATAGATAGATAGATAGATAGATAGATAGATAGATAGATAGATAGATAGATAGATAGATAGATAGATAGATAGATAGATAGATAGATAGACATATAGATAGATAGATAGATAGATAGATAGATAGATAGATAGATAGATAGATAGATAGATAGATAGATAGATAGATAGATAGATAGATAGATAGATAGATAGATAGATAGATAGATAGATAGATAGATAGATAGATATAGATACACATACACAAACTCGCCCACAAACTTGTGCATTCATTTTAGAAAGCAATATGAATAGAGAAACAAACTGCCAAGTTTATAGAACTTAAAATTCCAAATGCTTAAGCATATAAATTTTGCTATGTGTTTTAATTACTCTCTGTAAGTCTTCTTCGAAGCAAGAGTTGAATTAAGTATCCCAACTCTTGAACCTTAAACATTTCGATACCAGGATAAATAAAAATCATTACTATTAGTTTTACGATACAGTGAAATTGCAATTGAAAGTCGTGAGGGTTAATACTAAATAGGTGAATTATTAATCGCCTGGTGTTATATATTCAGAGAGCTGAGTATTCTTGCAACGATATGAAGTTAATCAGATATGTTGTAACTTGTTCGTAATTAGAAATAGTACCACGGTTATTTGTTAGCCAGAAGAGGTTGCTGTGAGTTCGGGAATATAATAAGCAATAACTTAAAATATCTATTTCTCTCTACATTGTAACACGGGAAATAATAATCTGTTTGTGATTAGACTTATTAATATCAGAACAATTTAAGTAGAAGTTGTAACTGTCATGTCTTTTGTAACAGCCGCAATTGAAAAAAAACGCAGTAATTTGGCTCGGTCATGTAATGTAATACAGTGTCTCAATTGTAATGTTTGAATCTTAAATTGTTAACAGAAATACAAGAAGTTGTATAATTGCAGGAACAGATATTCAAACTGTCAACTTATTACATTCTAACTGAATTTGACCTCTATTTCTCATTATTTGAAATACGTCTTAACTCAAGTATCTCAAGATGAATATGAAAGAAGATAAACGTATATGAAAACACATTCTATTAGTGCTATTATCATTATGCATTTCAAGGAGTTTTGACCTTCAAGTCTATTCTTTTGTGAAAGTCATGCTCCCCAACTGTGACAATATATTTATTAGAAATAGTTTAATCTAATATAATAAATGCGAAAACTAATTTCTGTGTGTCAGTGTGTCACACTTAGACCTTATCCTCTCTCACTTTTCAATGACACTCCTACTATTCCTCATGGTGGGGTGAGAGTAATAGTTAGCATCGAGACGGTGAGGGCGGTGGTGAAGACAGAGAGAGAGAGAGAGGGGAAGAAAGAGAGAGGGAGAGAAAGAGAGACAAAGAAAATTAGTATTGATCTTTTATTAAAAGTAGTAATGTTGATGGTGGCGGTGGGAGTAATAATAAAAGAGAGAGAAAGAGTATATGCCCATCCTAAGAGAGGTCACCAACCTTGAACTCATGTCTCATGCCAGTTGCTATGGTAAAAAAAACATTCCAAATTGAAAAGTTCCATGACGTGAGGCAGTGGGGATGTAATTGTAACGCTCTCACGTGATTAGTTGAAGGGAGAGAGAGAGAGAGAGATTGAGAAGAGAAAGACAAAAGAGAGAAAAAGAGGATAACGCGAGGAGTGAGACAGAAAGAGGGAGAGAGAAGCGTCTATGACGTGAGGTAGGGGGAACGTAATATTTATTACGTAGTTAAAAATGTTAGTTAAAGGTAGAGGAAGAGAGTTAAAAATATAATTTTAGCAGAGGGGTGATGTTCTGATGGTGGGGTTAAAGAAAGGCAGAGAGAGAGAGGGGGAGAGAGAAAGAGAGAGGAGGAGAGCGGGATGGTGGTGGGAGGTGGTGGCAGCGGCGGCGGAGGTGGTGGTGGTGGAGGAGGGGATGATTGGATGGTGAATTAATTTTTTTTATAACACCTATCAACGCTTACGCATAAGCACAATTCCGTGAAATATTCACGCTTATTTACGTGGCAGATATATGCAATTTAATTTGTATCATATGTACAGGATTTTTTTTTTCTTTATGGGGAAAATAGTAAAACAATAGTAAATATTTATTTTATGACTGTTGTGTATTAAGTCTATAAAATTGTGCATAAATTATATAAAGTGTATATATAAAGTGCATGAAGTGTCATCATCATATTCCAATTTCTTTCACTTTTCAATGCGTTGCAGATGAGTGACATAACACAAGCTACGCTTTTAGGTTTTTTTGATAAACCCATTAGGTTTACCATTAATTCCTTGAAATATTCATGGGTCCCGCTAGTTTGAAATAAATCTTTTACAAATGTAATATCGGTAATTTTGACACAGGGCTAGCAGCTTTTGAGGGGAGGGGTGTGTCGATTATATCGATCCCAGGACTCGATTAGTACTTATTTTATTGACCCTGAAAGGAAGCCATCAAACTTGACTGGAAGAGAATTTGAACTCAGAACGTAAAGACGGAGAAAATGACACTAAGCATTTTGTTGCCCCGTATTAACAATTCTTCCAGCACGTCACCTTTTTCACAAGTGTAATATTAATAACTGATACAACAGATATTATAAGAAATTTTTTGCGAGACACAGCTCACAATCTTTATCTCTTCAAATTGTATCAAGCGTTTTTTTCTGCTGAAATCCTCGACCTTAGTTTTAATAGATACGTCTTAAATTTTTATGGAGTAGAGTTTGTACCAATACTTCAACTGAGCCTGGTAAGACATAGTGTTGTCAAACAATTCAGGAAATATACTCTTTACTTTATACCATTTTAACTTAATTAAAATTTGATTGTTTCGTTCCCATACAAGCTTTAATGAATCTCTCGAACGCCATGTTATCTTGGTTTGTTCCTGGATTTGTTTACATGGCTGCATTAATTGATAACAAAATCAACAAAACAACCAACGACAAGAGGCACTAGGAGAGCAATGAAGTAACAAAAAAAAACTCTAGTTTAAAATATAAAACAACAGAAAGGCAAAGTGGAGTGTTAATTAAAGCTAAATCCAATTAAATGTCTTTAATATGTTTTCGCACCTGGCGGGATGTGTATGTACATAGGGAAGGTTTCCTTGAAAACATTCACATATCCTATGTCTGTAATATATACAAATAAAATTCTACTTCTATTGTTTCTTCTGTGTCTTCTTTTATCCGTTCTTTTTATTATCTCCTTGACTTTTTCTATTGTTTTCTTTTTCTCATTATATACATTTAAATACTGCTGTTACTTATATACTTATATATGTTTACATTCACACATACCTAAGTATACTTAAAAATGAATCTGTACGTATATGCAGTTGTATGTACATATGTGTGCACCAAATAATCATCTGATAGGTTAAATATCTACCAAATCATTTTTGAAAATTTGTAGCATTTATAATTATTTTTTTTATTTCATAGTTTCTGAATATGCTCTGAAGATTGCCAATGACATCTTGAAGAAATTCATTTTTACTTTCTTCTATTGACTAAATATTGTGATATTTGTATTTTAGTCTCTTCTCTGAAAACTTCATTTTGTCCATTTGTTCTTATATCGATTGCCATTATAGTTACATGTAAAAGTGTACTAGAGCTTATGTCAGTTTTAAAGATATTCAATTCCTGAGAGACAGCTTCTTATCAATAAAAAGAATGCAAATTGATCACAAAATTCTTTTAAAGCTCAATACTGAAAATTACCGAAGTACTCAACTGTTATATTATACCGTTTCTTCTTTCAATTATCAACTGTTCCTCTTAATGATGTATGTTCTATAGTTATGCTATAGTTATGGAGTGTGAAATAGGCAGCAATTGCAAAAAGAACAAGTAATTATTTGGTCAATAAGCTGATATCCTACAGATCGAACCAACTGAAGCTCTTTTCTTTTGTCAGCCAGTGTTCCTTTATACTTTCAAGGCTTCCTAAGCTGGTGGGCTGAAGTTATCTTCAAGTCGGAGATCTGGCCTGAATTCTTACAACTGAGTGAACTCATCTGAAGACAGCCAAGGATCAAATGATGATAATAAATCGGGTCACAGATTAAGTCTAATACCTATTTCTTTACTACCAACAAGGGGCTAAACACAGAAAGGACAAACAAGGACAGACAAACGGATTAAGTCGATTATATCGACCCCAGTGCGTAACTGGTACTTACTTAGTCTGCTGGCTGTGGGCAGCTAACATTTTCCATCATACCCAGCAAATTAAACTGTGTTTTCATTTATTATTATTATTTTTATTATTATTGTTATTATTATTATTATTATTATTAGTAGTAGTAGTAGTAGTAGTAGTAGTAGTAGTAATAATAATGATAATAATAATAAATTTTGGGGAGGGGAGTAGTCAATTACATAGACCCAAGTGTTTCACTGGTACTTAGTTTATCGACCTCGAAAGGTT
>NC_042998.1:188688662-188721162 GCF_006345805.1 Octopus sinensis
ACAGTCAATGTAGTTGTATTGGACATTAGTGCTAAACAGAGCCGTGACCTTAACAGGTTGCTGTGATGTTAATAATAGTGATAGTCAAAAATTGAATGTTTTAGGCACAATGGACATAGCAGTGGTGTGTGTATGTATGCCATATATATATATATATATATATATATATATATATATATATATATATATATATATATATATATATATATAAAGTGTTTTGGTGGTAGAGGGAGTGTTGATAATAATACTGGTTAGTGGTGGTCGTATGGTTGGAATACAAATGATGGGAGTTTGGGGGAAGATGATGATAGCAGCAGAGTGGAAGAGTTGACGGATCCATTACTCGTACTTTCGTATTTGATCAGTGAAAGAAACCATAGCACAGTCTTTTATATTTAACGTTCATTGTTCACCTGTTGGAATATTGTAAAATAAAATGAGGGTAAAACATGTCCAGGTAATTTACATTCTTTTTTATTCAATTTAGAATTTCATCCAAGGAATTTAAAACTCACAACGAAACGCTCTTTGGACAAGAAGGTAGCAAGATCGAATTTGCCTTTCTTTGCATTATTGATTTCTTACTCGCTGTTACAAAAAGAAAAATCCGATAGATTTATCATTTCATATATTGTTTTTGGTCATTTTTTGATTTTATTTTTTTCTCTGATTTTTTTTTTTTTTTTTTGCGATTTATTTCCGTTCTTCTGTTTCTTTCATTTTACTTTTGCTGAAAACTTATGGAATGTTCAAGTAACGTAGAAAGACTTTCTCTCTCTCACTCTCTCTCCCTCTCTCTCTCTTCCTTTCTTTCTCTCTCTCGCTCCCTCTCTCTCTCTCTCTCTCTCTCTCTCTACTTTTCTTTCTCTCTCTCTCTCGTTGCACACACACATATGCGTGTGCATGCGTGTGTGTGTGCGTGTGTGTTCGTGTGTGTGTGTGTGTGTGTGTGTATGTGTGTGTGTTCGTGTGTGTGTGTTCGTGTGTGTGTGTGCGTGTGTGTGTGCATGCATTCAAAGCTGAGTCTGTCTGGTCCCTCTTGACAATTCTTCTTTCCGGTTCTCAGACAAGGAAATGCGAGAAGCATAGACAGGCTTGAATAAATATTAGTGCACACTACATAGACACTCGGTTTATACATATATATATATATATATATATATATATATATATCACCGATGCATATAGATAGATAGATAGATAGATAGATAGATAGATAGATAGATAGATAGATAGATAGATAGATAGATAGATAGATAGATAGATAGATAGATAGATAGATGTGTACAATATGATAAATCCATTACGGCTGTCTTACCAATTGATTTCGTGCTAGGATTCAACGGAGTGTTAGGTAACAGTCCGATTTTGTAACCCTGCGCTCATCAGAGGTATGGAATATACAAATGAGGGTTATGCATGTATATTTTATTCTAATTATTGTACAGTTCGATACCTTCTAATGGCTCGTATTTTCATTGCAGGCAAGAATCCTATCATTTTACTATGACTATTTGAAATACCTTCAAAACAATTATTATTCTACAGTTGCACTGAGTTAACTTTCATTAACCTATTCGCATCTCCGTTCTCACACATTCACTCGCGAACTACTGAAGGAGCGAAAGCTAAATTTCTGTGCGAGAAAATTCCGTCCAGAGAATACAACGATTTACTTTACACTTATCTCTAACTTATATAGAGTCCGCTTTGGATTTCTTATCTTCTTGATCTTTGATTCAAGAATTTTCGTCTATAAACATATAAGTATTTACAAATCTGTATGTATGTAGTATGTATGCATCTAATTTTATATGCATTTATGTATGTATGTATGTATGTATGTACGTATGTACGTATGTATGTATGTATATATATATATATATATAATATATATATATAATATATATATATATATATATATCTGTAAATGCAATATGTGACAATTATTCGGTAGCCATGATGAAACTGAGTTTCGGATGCCGAGGTGGAAATCCGCGCCGCCATTTCTTCAGTTATCCGGCCCCGAAACTCGGAGTTTTATCATGGCTACCGAATAATTGTTGCATATTTTATTTACAGATAAATTCTTCTATTTACATAATATCGAGGTCTTTTTCTTTCTTTTGTTGTCTTACCATTTTTACCAATATATTTATATATGTATATATATATATATATATATATATATATGTGTGTGTGTATATGTATGTATGTATGTATGTATGTATGTATGTATGTGTATATATATATGTATACATATGAAATATGTATACATTTATGTATTTACAAATATGTATGTATATACACACACTTTATATACATGCTCACGTACACCCACACACATCACACACATACATATAATTATGCATCGTTCACATATTCGTTTTAAATTTAAATCGCAAGTTTCCAGAGTTCTTTAGCAAGTAAAGTAAAATCAATTTTTAGAAACGTTTCACATGATTTTCAAAAGGTATTTAAAATTAGTTGATGGTGGTAGAACGTTCGAAAATGGAGCTATTAAATTAAAATACATATTAATTAAATAAAAGTTATTATTTACAAATCTGTATTTATATATATTTGTTTGTTTTTGCAAGAATGTGAATTGTTTGTTGGTAAGTATATGCTATTTACAGTTTGTGTCATATTTATACTGTTTATTTCGATCTGTTAGAAAGGTTGTGGAAGAAATTCTCAATCTCACGACATCATTTAGCATGCATATATCGCACTCACATGAATACAATCATTGCATTGGGTCTTCCTTCTCCTGTATCTCTTTTGTTTGGTTTGTGGATAGTTGACGTAATGTCTTTTGCTTTGTGTGATATGTAAAACTAACTGTACAATAAAGCATCACTAGGAATATTCTTTTGCTTTATATGCGATTATAAAATCATGGATGGCAACGAAATATTTTATAATTTACTCGAGGAATGATTTGTCATACGCATACACACAGAGTGACACGCAAGTGTAAACAAACCGAAAATTTACATACACGCACATGCCTACATACACATTCCCACACACACACACACAAATATATGTATAAATATATTCACAAACACTCTGAAACATGCACTCCGTTAATTCGTGTTCGAATTTCTTGATAATTCCATCTTTTGCATCTACTTTTACTCATTATACATAATTCAATCACAAGCGCGCGCACGCGCGTCAAAATAATTGATCAACACTTAAACGCCTACATCACGATTACACACACACACACACACACACACACACACACACACACACACATATACACATATATACACACATGCGTATGTTTACGTGCGCATATTTGTGTGTCCATAGATATACACACAGATACCTGAAGACACAGTCATCAACTGACACACATACATATACGTACACCTATACATTTAGAAATGTCTTACAGTTTGTCTATGACAAAGCACAACCTCAGATTTATCATTTGGAGTTAATAAACCAATACCATAGACAGGTTTTAACCATATATATATATAATATATATATATATATCTGTATGTATGTGTGTATATATATACATGCACTTACTTATATATATATACATATACATAAATGTATATGTATACATACATATGAATACATATATAATATATATGTGTGTGTGTGTGTAATTATCTGTGTGTAATTACTAATAATTATACTCATAGACATAAATGCATAACATCAACCTTTCATACATAAATAAACAAGTTGTAGTATTTTCAAGGCGTCTATGGCTGAGAAACCAAATGTCTATTCGTTGCCACCATGATTAATTAACGTAGCTCTTCCACTTTATTGCCCTTTTCTTTGCAATCTGAGTGCCCTACTTCAGTGTTTTCATCAAATCCGGCAATAAGGGAGAGCCCAATACTAACAAGTTTCTCAGTCTGCAGCCTTTCTCATTTGGCAGCTGTATTCTTTGTATGTTTCAGTTCGTAGGTTTCTGGTTCACTTTTCAGTGATTCAGCGATGTCTCTTCGATTAGCGTAATCATGAACAACTGGCATCAGGTAGGCATTAATATCTGTCGGATGAATAGATCTATCCTGGTCTTCTATGTCCTTTACATGTGGATGGTGACCTGTTGCAGAAGAAATAAATGATTGTGAAAAGGTGAAAGAAATAGTACATATCATATAGACAGGCAAAAACTCAACAAATTCTTACACAAACATACACAAAATGAGAAAGGAGAGATACAATAGTGATAGATAGATAGATAGAGAGAGAGAGAGATAGAGAGAGAGAGATAGAGAGAGAGATAGAGAGAGAGAAAGGAGAGATACAATGGAGATAGAGAGAGAGAGAGAAAGGAGAGATACAATGGAGATAGAGAGAGAGAGAAAGGAGAGATACAATGGAGAGAGAGAGAAAGGAGAGATACAATGAAGAGAGAGAGAAAGGAGAGATACAATGGAGAGAGAGAGAAAGGAGAGATAGATAGAGAGAGAGAAGATTTGTAAAACATAAGGTAAATTAATCAGATCCGGTTGGAGCTATTGCCTATCCAACATATAATGAATTCATGTGATTATATCATACTGAGTTATCAATAAACCCAGATAGACGGGGTATTGCTGATAGTCTCGCCTCTTCACCCTCTCTGCACACATACACACATACATCTATTTATCCATATGCGTATACGTATTTAGTTGACAATTCGTCCTCCTTATGCTTTGTCAATTATATCCAATAGTCCCCACATACATTGTTTCGGATGATAGCAACTATTCCTTCATAGTAATACTGTCGTAAGCTATTCACAAATATTCTCAAATATAGCAAGAGCAACAAGCTTTCGCTTCTCTGCTTGTATATGTAATGATAGCAGTGTTACTGTCCCTTGTATATGTTGTAGTTCCTCAAATTTTTTTTGCAACAATTCAATGAACTACATATTAAGCGCCATCTAAACAGAAAACTATATTTCCGATGATTCAATGAATGCACAGATTCCAAGAAATTTAATATTTATGAATTCATATTTGCTAATATTTGCTATTATAATACACTAAATAAATAATGTAAGACACTTAGTAATCCATTTCTCAGAGCAGCAGTTAAATTCTTTGGACACACCAACAACCTTAATATAACTTAAGTGTCTTCTATCATTCTGTAAGCACAATGGTTTTTGGCAGAATCGTTAGCACGCCGGGCGAAATGCTTAGCGGTATTTCGTCTGCTGCTACGAACTGAGTTCAAATTCCGCCGAGGTCGACTTTGCCTTTCATCCTTTAGGGGTCGATTATATAAGTACCTGTTACGCATTGGGGTCGATATAATCGACTTAATCCGTTTGTCTGTCCTTGTTTGTCCTCTCTGTGTTTAGCCCCTTGTGGGTAGTAAAGAAATAGGTTTTTATAGACGACGCAAATATAGTTATCTATACACACACACACACACACACATACATACACACACAAACATACGTACCAGCGCGTGCGCACATACATTCACATATGTATATATGTAAATATGTTTACTTTATATGTATGGTGTCGTTATCTCTTATTGCGTGTTTTTTTTTATTTCATTGAGCTCGAGTAAAGCGATTATAACAATCAAATTACCTAATCTGCTATCGCTGAAGCAAATCAATGTCTTCTTGAAAGCAAGCGTATACGTCACCAAATCGTGCCGTACTTGTCCTTATCTATAACAGCACGACATGATCCTGATAGTTGACATCTATCAGAATCATGTTCTCTGTCCTTTTGAGATACTTAAAAACAAATGAATACCATCAGATGACAAGGTAAAGCACCAGAAACAATACACTTGTCCAGGTGCAAAATTCTGGACTTGCAAATTTTGCTAATGAAGCAACAACTCGCTGGATATCTTATGAAAGACAGATTTAGTCTGAAAATATGGAGAAAGGGTTACCATAAAGACCACTTGTTTGGCTTAATACAATCGTCAAATGATGTGTCCTGCATATCAACACACTGATAACTACGTTACTGGAAGGGACCTTTCGAGGTCAAATATATACGATGCTCTTCATGAATGATACTGGGAAGCACTCCGTCGGTTACGACGACGAGAATTCCGGTTGATCCGAATCAACGGAACAGCCTGCTCGTGAAATTAACGTGTAAGTGGCTGAGCACTCCACAGACACGTGTACCCTTAACGTAGTTCTCGGGGATATTCAGCATGACACAGAGAGTGACAAGGCCGGCCCTTTGAAATGGAAGCACTCCGTCGGTTACGACGACGAGAATTCCGGTTGATCCGAATCAACGGAACAGCCTGCTCGTGAAATTAACGTGTAAGTGGCTGAGCACTCCACAGACACATGTACCCTTAACGTAGTTCTCGGGGATATTCAGCGTGAAATAAAGGTACAACAGAAACAGGAAGTAAGAGTGAGGGAAAGTTGTGGGCTAAGAGTACAGCAGGGATCACCATCATCCCCTGCCGGAGCCTCGTGGAGCTTTAGGTGTTTTCGCTCAATAAACACTCACAACGCCCGGTCTGGGAATCGAAACCGCTATCCTATGACCGCGAGTCCGCTGCCTTAACCACTGGGCCATTGCGCCTCCACCATGAATAATACTACGAAACCACTAAGTCCAAACATCATGCTCTATTTGCCATGTCGCAGTTAAACATTATGGAACTGCATGAAACCCAAAAATTATTAGATATTAATAGATGATTATTTGTTAATTTGATATTATCATTATCATATTTTCATCCACTTTTCGATCATAATATGCGTTGTCTGAATCTCAAAGCGTCTTGTCGCTGGTTCAAGTCCTTCGTCTTCTGCTGCGTGCGTCAACAGAAAAACTAACAACTTTTTTGTGTGTATGCATAGCATATACAGACATATACATATATATATATATATATATATATAAATGAAAGAATGGAGTCGATGACGATTTAACAAAATTCCTTTATTCTCGACATATGTTTCGAAGACTGCATATTCTTAATTCCGAAGGAATAAAGGGTGCATTATGCCGGCTTCTCATCAGGAAAGACAAGGAACTTATGTCAGCATCATGACGAACAAAAACTTTTATATATATATGGAGGGGGCGCATGTGTTTATCTTTTAGTCAGGAGATGGTCATGAAACTTTATACAACCTCCAAGATTGGAAAGTATCATCAAACTGGTGACCTAAACCGAATTCTTGCAACGGAGTAGACACCGCTAAAGCTATTCATTAACCATGCTGTGGCGTTAAACCAATCGACAGCTGAATTTGTACCCAAAACACACTCCTACAATAAGGCATTTCACCCGACTCTCTAACGACAAAAAGAAAGACGCGGATATATTTTTCAAATAGTATTTACCTCTCCGTTTGTTATTTGGAGTACTGAATCCGTTTCCTCGTTCATTCTTTTTCAGGAAACCATCCATCTGTAAGTAACCCTGTAAAGGAACATCAGTTATTGTTATTTCAATATCACAATGAGATAATAATTTACACCATTGTAGTAATGTTTTTTCAAAAAAAATAATCGAGATTATTTATTTATAATCAAAAATACATATATGTTGCTTTTTTAATATATTCGCTTATGATGAATATTTACACAGATGCCAAATTTGGTGTTTGGCATCATATATAAACATGTATAATCTCCACCATTATTAGGCAGGGCTTCATTTTAGAATATTCCAGTTAATCTAACGTCTCTTATTATGTATCCATTGTCACAGGTCTATTTCCTTCTATGTCTGCTAATTTTTTTAAAGGTGCATTGTAATGTCAATGTCCGTTTTTACATTTTCAGATATTCTTCAGAGATTTTCTATTTGTTGTTAAGATCTGTGAGGTATATCTAGTTTGCATAGAAACTTACATATACGACTTAATTATCCATTCGACTGACATGGCAATGGATGTTTGTTCAAGATGTTTCGAAGAACTATATCGAGGTATAGCTTCATGGATCTTGAGGAGGGAATAGGCTTAACCAATTGAAGTAAACTAGTAATAATAATCTTTGCTAAGTAAAATAGTAATAATAATCTTTGCTAAGTAAAATAGTAATAATAATCTTTGCTAAGTAAAATAGTAATAATAAACTTTGCTGAGATCAACATCGCAATAGATTGTCTTTTGCAAGACAATCTTAGATGAATTTTAGAATGCATTAATACATAGTTTACAAACTATGCGAAATTTACTAAAACGAAAGAAAAATATTAATTAAAATGAAATATTTTTTCCTCCAAACTTGCTGTCGCACACTATATTTTAATACACACAGAAAATTTTATTCCAACAGTTCAGGGAAAAGATATTTCAGAAAATCAGTTCTTCTTCGATTTAGGTATATTGAAGAATGCCATAAAATGATGCATTATTTTTAATACACTAGTATTGTTGCATTTTGAGGACGAAGTATTATAGCATTGAGGACCAAGTCACTGAAAGACATTCCTCATGAATAAACCTGTGTGATACTCGGCATCAATGAGCCCATCGAGCTGTTGCGTTATATTTACGATACTTCAGTGTAACATCTGCTGAATTGTTGTAGTAGATTGTGTATGTAGAAAATACAATTGTTTAGATATTCATTACAGCAGATAGTTTTTAAGCTGAAATCCAACATATGAATAAGAAGTTAGTATTCTTGTTAAATAATATGCAGTATATCAAATATTGATTTAATGGGAATACATTAGTAAGAAATTGAAAGGAGTCATGCTTTCGTTATACTCATAAAGAAAAAGTTGGCGGGTTTTCAAAGAGGAGTGAATATAACTGGTGAGTTTTCAAAAAGGATTAAATACAGTATTGAAGTCGTAATTTAAGGTAAATATTTTCAAACTATATTTTAAAATGGATCACGTAATCGGTTCACTTGCACCTGATATACATTTACCACCACTTTATATAAACCTAAGTAGTGATTCCTTAAAGAATAAATAGAAAGCTTTCATATTTGAAAAATTAAGCAAGTAAAGATAAATGAAATTCAAGCCTCTATTGATAGAGACTTACGTTAACTGGGATGGCTTCAGCATTTATTGAAACATAACGCCATGTCTCTTGATTTACGGTGATAAAATTAATGTAAGGAAAAAAGAAGCGACGTACTGTTCTTTCTTGAAGTAGTCGATCCAAAATATCTGCCAAATCTCCAAATGATGGGCGTTGAGCAGGCTCTGTTTTCCAGCATTTTTGCATTATGGCGTAACTGAAAGCAAAAGGAAAGTGTAGTTTTGAATTAAAGGCGGTTCATAATTGTTCCATATATTCTATATTTCCACTGGCTTATCATGCAGCAGATATTCACGTTTACATAAACGTGTATGTGAAGATGTTGCCATATAGAGAAGAGACTTATATTAGTCTTCATGGGATCTTGTATTTATGCGATAAATTAAGTTTCTCATATATATATATATATATATATATATATATATATATATATATATATATATATTGATTATCAAACACACACACATACAGACACATACATATATATATATATGTGTGTATATGCTAGAGACATGCTTAATGGTAGCATTGGGCAGGAGTATAAACACAGCATCCTTCTACCAAGCCATGTCGAGCAGAGTAGACTCATCAAACCAGTATGATCGCAAGTTCAAATTCACGGCCTCCACATCATATCGTGGTTAGTGGTTGGTGGAGAGAGCATTCTGATGGCCAACTCCTACAGTGGACTGAACAAGGGCAATCAAATCCAAGCCACACATATATGTAGAAGGGTGAAAAGTAACACAGGAGTTGATATGTGTAAGGAAAATAGAACAATATAGAAAATCCTAAAATAATTTTATCAAGAAAATTTTAGTGCCGGTATTTTTTTGCGAAACAATTAAATTGTGGAAAAATTAAATGAAATGTTTTTTAAAAAACCGGTAGTAAAATGTTCTTCATGATAAAATTATTTTAGTATTTTCTATCTTGTTCTATATATATAATAATAAAATAATAAATAAAACATATGCATACATACATACATATATGTATTTACCTACATCTATATGTATATATACATGCATATATGGGTACAGGACACCAAAAAACGTCGAACACAATGAGAAACGAAGACATAAAAACAGAACCATGGAAACGGACATTTTTTTTAAAACAACGAAAAAACAGGGTACAAGACATACAACACAAGGAAAATTCCCCTTCCTCAGCCGCCTCCGTCCATTGGGTCTTTTTTTATTAATCTATCCATGTAGTAACCATTTACGTTGCAGGATATTGTTAAATACGTTTGCATAGAATGCAGAATCATAGTCCACAGTTCCTTTCATGAGGTGTTTACGGTAAAACGTCCGTCTACTTCGAAAATGTTTATTCCCTCGTAAATATATAATTGTTTGGTTTGACAATGCACAAGGTATTTCGATATATGAAGACAAGAAAATTAGACTTGGATTGTTTATGTCTATTGAAAATAAAAATTTAAGAAACGAAAATGCTGCCAAAAGTCATATAAAAATAATAAAATAAATAACATCAAGTGTCTTCTACTATAGCCTCGGGTCTACCAAGACCTAGTGACTGAATTTAGTAGACGGAAAGTGGAAGAAGCTAGTCGTATATAGATATATAGACATATGTATATATATCTATGTGCATTTTCCTTTGTGTTTGTCCCCCCACCACCGCTTGACAACTAGTGTTGGTGTATTTACGTCCCCGCAACTTAACGGCTCGACCAAAGAGACCGATAGAATGAGTATCAGGTTTATAAAAAATAAGTACTGGAGTCATTTTATTTTACTAGAAATTCTGCAAGGCAGTACCACAGCATGGCTGCAGTCTAATGACTGAAACAAGTAAAAGATAAAATATGAGAAAACAATGAACGTAATCGATAGTGATTAGTACATGGAATGCATGGCGTGTCTTTAATTCTAAGCTGAATTTTTCCTGGTGTCATTATACTAAATTAATTATCATCGTACACACTATTCCAATGATATCTTACCGTTGGCGTTTATTACTTAGTGCAAAGATCTGTCACGAGAAGAAAAGGTAAGGGAAAATGCCTTATATGCGATTTTACACGCATATATGTAATATATGCATGCGTATGAGTATTTGCTTTAGATTGATTTGTTCAATTTTTAAAGAATTAAAAGCTAGCTAATATCGCTAAAAGACAGCAGCAGCCTTTATTGTTTGCAGCCTTTTGGAGAATAAGCGCATTAAACCTTCATGTCAACACTTTGAGAAATGATTACAATAATGAGTTGGAACTACATTGCAGTCTAAGATCACAAGGAAGCTTATCTTTATTTTAAGACGCTCAAACTAATTAGCCACCTCACGTATCTGTAACCCGAACAAAAGAAAAAATGACAAAAGGGTTTTTAAATCGCTCTTGACCTTTTTCTCACTTTTAAATGCAACCTTTACTCAATTAGCACTGTGTGTGATCCTATTTTATCAATTGTTTAAACGAGACACCAATACTACCACATCTTGCAACACAGAGACTCTTTTCCTTTAAGCAGCTTGTTGGAATTCTACATTGATCAATATGGAAGCACTCCGTCGGTTACGACGATGAGGGTTCCGGTTGATCCGAATCAACGGAACAGCCTGCTCGTGAAATTAACGTGTAAGTGGCTGAGCACTCCACAGACACGTGCACCCTTAACGTAGTTCTCGGGGATATTCAGCGTGACACAGAGAGTGACAAGGCCGGTCCCTTGAAATACAGGTACATCAGAAACAGGAAGTAAGAGTGAGAGAAAGTTGTGGTGAAAGAGTACAGCAGGGATCACCACCATCCCCTGTCGGAGCCTCGTGGAGCTTTTAGGTGTTTTCGCTCAATAAACACTCACAACGCCCGGTCTGGGAATCGAAACCGCGATCCTAACCACTGGGCCATTGCGCCTCCACATTGATTAATATGCGGTTGGTAACAAGTATATTTCACTTGTAATCCATAAGAGGCGGAGCAGTAGGTTTCTGCTACATACTTTTTGAGAATAGCATTTCACGTTGCATATACAACAAAAGCTCATAACCAACTGCAGTCCTGCGGGCAAAAAATACTAACTGCAACACACGGAAAAATATCATCGTCCATCAATAACTGCGGGGTATCATTCTATCACTGCATTCCATATAAGATGTCTCACATCTCATAATTCTAACACTGTCACATTCCAAACTACACACCAAATTCTTTCTCCTCTAGATCTTCCTTTCCCAGAATTTTGTCCCTGCACATTCTACAAGATTACAGATTGACCATCAAACGTATGAACTGCATCATTCAAAGGCCTTCCCTCTCTTCCGATTAAATAAAAAAAAAATACATTTCCTCTAAATGTCAGTCATTATGTTTTTAAAGAATACCAAAATTTGCTTCGTATTAACAAATATATGAGTAAAAGTGTGTCTTGCTCCTCTTGGGTTCACAACTAAAGATTTATAATACTTCAGAGTATTCTACACCTGAATTTATAGCAGACGTTACTCCTCTGCCTCATGGGAAGGAGCTGCACGGCACCTACTCTCCGTATCATTGACCCCAGATGGAAATTCTTATCGAAGAATATATTAAATTTTATCACAATAATGAATGAAAATATTATTATAACAATTTATCTTGCATTAACACCGATGAAGTATTTATCAAATCAAATAATATGGCCACCGACACTGCTAGACATTCCATTGCATCTCGTAAAATTTTTATAGTAGCAGAATATATGAAATATTAATAGTTATCATTTGATAATAGTAATGATTTTATACGTACATTTCATCTGAGCAGTTCTCTGGTCTGTCCATTCGGTATCCGGTTTTTAGTAAACTGAAAAGCCTCTCTGGTGGAATACCTGGGTAGGGGTTTGCACCTACAAGGCAAGAAGTATATTTTTAAAATTCCAACATAGAAATTATTATAATTATTATAATTATTGCCACTATTATTCATTAAAGCATGTAGCAATTCGTTAAAACTTTATGAGAAATAAGTTATTAGTCAATAAGCAAAGAGGTCTGCATATCGTGATTATAACCAACATATTGAACTCTCAAAGAAAGAAGTGAACATAAGATGATTTTGCCAATTTGTTTATCATTGTAGCTAGGATCAATATCGTAATAATATCTAATATCTTCTTTCTCCATGCACTAAATTCAAATGCACTCATGACAGTTGACGAAATGGATAAATGCTTTAATCATCGACTGATGGAAATTACGTAAGACACCATATATATATATATATATATATATATATATATGCATATATATACATATGGTGGTTGTCTACTCCTTATGACCACCTCCTGTACGTACACCTTAGCACCATCATGGCATCTGATGTGGCTTTTTAAACCAGACACGCTGGTGAACATTCTAGTCTTCATTCTTTGAGTTTGACAATACGTTATAGCGTGCTCATCAAGTAAAGCTGTTTATAAAGTAAGAAGCATAAAATCCGACAACAATGGTACCTCTTAAAAAGTAAGCATTAAAGAAAGTAATTTTGTGGCATAAAATTTAGATCAAGTATCCGTTAATTAGTTTGGTTATATCTCAATCTAAAGAGATTTTTTTAACTAACATAATACATACATGTTAATGAAAATCAATGCTGTTTGAGTCAATAATACTGTCGCAATGTTCCCCGTTTTTATACTCGTTACGGTGCTAAAAATGTCACATACCTCCCAGTGATTTTCATACTCTAGAAACGACGTTGTTTAGCCCTGAGCAGTCCTGGTTGAACAAGTATAAAATCAAAGACGTTCTATCCATTTTCACCTTGTCTATTTTTTTCATTCTGTCTGCCAACATTTCTACGAAATTATTTCTGTGTCCCCTCTTTGACTTTCCATTCTTTCTGTGCTCTCTCCCACTCTGTCTCACTTCACACACACACACACACACACACACACACACACACACACAAATATATGTACATATATATATATACATACATATCTATTTACTAATATATACAAATATATCTATGTATTCGCACACACATAAGTATGTATGTATGTATGTATGTATGTATGTATGTATGTATGTATGCACATACACATGCAGATATAAATAGCTAGAAAGAAATACATACAACAAAAAAGAAGATTGAACAGCTTCACAGATAGATGATTAGATAGGTAGACACACATTGATAGGAAGATGGATTGATTTATGCTGAGTTTTGAAGCGTTAATATCAATTGATTAGCTGTCAAAACTTTAGCAAGTAGTATTGTTTAGTTTGTAGGTGAAGCTGAACATGTAGAGACGTTTGCTTAGATCGGAAAGTTTTAATGAAAGCACTTTATAATTAGATGTCAGTCTTAAATCTATCTTGATATATTGTTAAATATTACATCTTTATAAGGAACCCAATGTTTTCCTAATTAACTCGACGATCTTGTGAAAACTTAAGCTTTGATCCCCGTGATTTAAAAGTCATTGGAGATGGTGATAGATTGCTTGGATATGCCACAGTCGAAATTACAATAGCCACTGATGTCGTTTATGTGGTTCGGCGCTTTACTGCGTGATTCTACAAGGAAATAAATAGATAAAATGCGTATGCAGATGACATCTGTATCGTATCCTTTCTTCATTTACCAGACATAACTGTGCAGCAAACCTCAATCTTACCTCACACAACTAGAGACACCACTGCAAGTAAACGGACGTAAAGTAATATCAAACAAATGTACCTCTCCCTTCGAGAAAACATCAAATATAGCTAAACCTCACTCTTAACAACGTAGAAGACGAAAGTAATTCACAAAACAAAAATACGATTAAGGCAATAAGTACAACAGCTTTAAACGCTCATAGCCCATGTGAAGGAGGGGTATAGTAAAGAATGTATAAAAAATGAATGGATTTCCTTCGGTTTCGACGATGAGAATTCGGTTGTTCAATTAACTAAACTACTTGCTCATTGAATCCCCATATAAGTGGCTGAGTACTTCTTAAATAACGGGAAGCTTTATGAAAATAAACAAAAGACGAAGGCAGGTGGAATACAAACAAACAATTGTATAAGTATGGCGCTCAGGAATATAAATAAAACAAGTCTTTTACGTTTCGAGCCTACGCTCTTCAACAGGAAGATACACAGAAAAGAAACACGGAAAGAAACAAGGAGAGAAAAAAAATGCGTGCAGAAGCTAGCGAATCAACATGCCTTGTGTATCACAGGATTACTCTAAAGTGATCCTAGAGGCAAAATTGGCGTGACACAGTGTGTGACAACGTGGACCTTTGAAATACAGGTAAAACTCCATTCGAACGGGCAATTGCACGGTTTCCATCTACTCAATTTTCCAGTGCAAAGCTTGGGTCATCCCAAGCTACTACGCTTTAGGATCAAACCCAACACCCTTT
The DNA here is from genome assembly GCF_006345805.1 of Octopus sinensis. Taxonomy (NCBI): domain Eukaryota; kingdom Metazoa; phylum Mollusca; class Cephalopoda; order Octopoda; family Octopodidae; genus Octopus; species Octopus sinensis. Next base: position 188,704,026 of record NC_042998.1, read on the forward strand.
GATTAAGAAAGAAGCTTCTTATTCATTCAGCCATGCTAGCCGTGGAAACACACACAACTCGCAAGCATAGCATTTAGTAGATTGAAAAAAATATCACAATGCTGCAGTATTCAGTGGTGCAGTATTCAGTGGTGAGCTCACCATACATGATGATCTTTGATAGGCGTATGTAGCTAATCTGAACAGTGTGAATTCTTTTTTTTTTTCTTTTTGCCTACGTAAAAAAGTGTATTACTATCTGGAAGATCTTTATGGTAGGAGAAAAGTAATTTTAACTCCTATTTCTAAATTCGGTGCGTGTTGAAGCAATTAGCTGACCCCTAATTATAATTATGTTTATAATTATAGAATATTTGTATATGCATGTACACACACACATATAAATACATACATATACATATATACATATATATACATATACATGTATATACATATATATATATTCATATATATATATATATATATATACATATATATGCATATATACAAATATATATATGCATTTATATATATACCTATATATATACACACACACACGTATACATACATATAAATGTGTGTGTGTATATATATGTATATATGTATGTATATATATGTATGTATGTATATATGTATGTATATATATATATGTATATATATATATACATATATATATGTATGTACATATATATACATATATATAAATACATATATATATGCATATATATATACATATATATATATGTGTATATATATAACGGACAAGCATGAAGGTAAAAATATTATAGGCTTCACGAGATATTTTTGCATCAGAAACTTTCATTGGAAAGCTAAAATAAAATCACTCTTGTTAACTTATTGATATGTAAGATAATCTTATTTGTATAGAAGATGATAATGCTTTAGCTCCTTGAAACGTATGGCTGTTTTTAAACTTCCTAACGTATAATTATTTCAGGTCAAATTCGATTACAATTGCAAACATACATCATTTAAATGACAGTCCCACACCAAATTGAAATTAAACGTATTTTCATTAATTTCATTAATAATCTTTTGACATAGTGATAATGATATTAACGAGGTAGTTCCTGAATGTACAATAAATAAAATGTTAGGTATTTATATAATAATACGCAATAAATTTATTCATTGAAACAATATATCACAGGAGAAGAAAATGACAGCCTTGTTTGATTTACATGGAATATGAAATTACTCTAGTGAACAGAAACACTCAGTCAACATATATTAGAGTAAAGAACGTCAGTGTTATTATTATTGAGGTGAATTATTGTCTTTATAAATTGGCGAGGAAACTAATTCGAAGTACATTTTTCATCACACGTCCTTATGTTTGTCGTTCGGTCGAAAGAGATAAGTTTTCTATAATATAGGCACTTACTCCGTCGTTGCTAACAATAATCTGATTACGCTTAGAGGGAGATTTGAACTCAACACTGCAAGTTTTCTATAATATAGGCACTTACTCCGTCGTTGCTAACAATAATCTGATTACGCTTAGAGGGAGATTTGAACTCAACACTGCAAGCTAATGAAGATCCTGTCAATTTTATAGTTTCCTGTCCGCAGCATTGAACTTACCTTTGCACATTGCCTGTTGACAGCAGGTTTGATAAATACATTAAAAATAGTTTTTATTTATATCTTTACTCCCCACAAGGGGCTAAACATAGAGGGGACAAACAAGGACAGACAAAATGGATTAAGTCGATTACATCGACCCCAGTGCGAAACTAGTACTTTATATATCGACCCCGAAAGGATGAAAGGCAAAGTCGACCTTGGCGGAATTTGAACTGAGAACGTAACGACAGACGAAATACCTATTTCTTTATTACCCACAAGGGGCTAAACACAGAGGGGACAAACAAGGACAGACATAGGTATTAAGTCGATTACATCGACCCCAGTGCGTAACTGGTACTTAATTTATTGACCCCGAAAGGATGAAAGGCAAAGTCGACCTCGGCGGAATTTGAACTCACGACGTAACGCAGACGAAATACCGGTAAGCATTTCCCGCGGCGCGCTAACGTTCCTGCCAGCTCGCCGCCTTCATTAAAATTAGTTTTTATTGTAGATATGTCCCTGTGGTAATCTTCAGCAACAAACAAACACTCTCTAACACTAACAATTCGGAAACCTACAGTTTAAAAAAAAAATTATATGATAACATTAAAACTTTAATTATAACGAGTTTTATAAGTTAAGCTGCAGGCAAATGTTCAATTGTTTAAAACAGGCAAGATCCACGACTTGTATTAAAATATATTTGTAAAAAAAAAAAAATTAAACAATATATGAAAATTTTATTAAAAATTGACTTACCCATTGTTATTATTTCCCACAACAACACTCCGAATGACCATCTACAGATTGTAAAGAAATACGACAGAAATAATTTTATTTATTCAAATATAGAAATAAAGTCGTAGCTGAAACTGTGAAAATGGAAATGTTTACTGAGGCAAAAGTTAACGCATGCGTTGAATAGTCGTTTACAAGCGTTTCAATATTATTCTATAATATATATTCTCATACAGAAGGCGAGAAATTAGTGAGATATAAACCTGAAATTTCAAAATTTCTATTGTTTTACTTTAAATGTTACACACATATGTACAATTTTCAACTAAAGTACACTCAAAGAGCAGCAAGAATAATAATGCGAACGTAAATTGCTTGAGGTTGAAAGAAAAGAAGGTATCTGTCTGACGCTCTTTCATTTCCTTTGTCTCTACTTGCAAATACTTTCGTATTTTATCAACCTATAAACAGATCTTGTGTCTACTGAATAAGAAAACAAACCCTCTTATTGCTATTTTAATATCATTAATATTATTAAGCATTGCTACAAGCAACACATACTACATCGATGCAATATTTATAAACAAAAATATTAATGAAATGGACAGTTGCAGATAGCTTAGTTGACAGGAGGACGGAGTAATTTTACCCATCTGGCAAAGAGATCGATGCATTTTTCTTAGCATTGTTGCTGCATACAGAGACAATTAACGATACAAATTTAAAAGTGTGTTGCTCAGTCTATATAGTTGTAACTTGGCAAAACCCAAAGTATCTGATTTACCTCTATAATCAGTAACATTTTAAATACGAAAAGTTTCGTAACTTCTCCAATTCGTTTTTGCGATCACAGTTAAGACCAATCTAGGACACTTCAGTTACTGAGCTGAGAAGACGTCTTGCCCTGTATACAGTTTAAATCGTGCACGATGGAAATACATTTGATGATGCACTAATAATACAATGAGTTATAGTATTAACCCAGACACCTTGTTTAAGATTGTACGACGCACACGTACCTTTCAAATGCATCACTTATGAAAAATGATTGATGACATATAAACATCAATAGATTTCCTAGTAACATATAGATTTTCTTATTAGTGGATTTCGGTTTATGAGACTAGACATATTGAACTCGATGCATCATGGAAAAAACTGGCAGTTTCTGTTACTCACATCCAAGCATTTTAGTGAAATTGCCAACTATTTAATATGCTCCAAACCAGTAAGGCTCATACTACTTATATATTAAAGTATACTAGCCATCTCAATATGGCTAACCACTAAGGGTGGGTGTTACTGTAGCTTTTTAGCCCCAGGAGATCATCGTCTCCAGCTGGCTTTAGGCACACTTTCTGTGCTCTTATGATATTTGCAAAGGGAGGTCATCCCATCTCGTAAATCTAAGTGATACGCACGGACTGCACTTTCGAGATTTTTGTCTCTTGTCAACGCACGGTAATCACCGGTTTTCGACGAGGAGAGACCTGTTTGCGAATATCTATTTAATGTTTTTCCTAGTAACCACTGTCACTGATTTCGAAAAACGGTCTGAAAGCAATATATATATTGTTTAGTGATAATTTTATTGACTGTACGATATTAATATTATATAACTTTGATACATGGATTCAGTGCAATTCATTTCTTTTCAGCATTTCAGCAATACTCCTGCGAGTATTTTAATTTAACTAAACGAGTAAACACATTTCAGTTTTACAATTATCTCGGAATTTTCGATTCTGAGCACATGTCTCTTATATGTTAAGGATTCAGCCAGTGATATGTAGTAATAAGTGTTTCGGACCAGAACATCGGGGGGGGGGGGTACTTTGCTGATGCTTTGTGTTATCGACTCTCTAAAGGATGAAAAACACAGCTAATCAGGACAGCAGTTGAGCTCAAAATTACAAACAAAAGATCCAAGAACTGTTACTTTTTGGCATTTGCCTGATACCGTCAACGATTCTGACAACCAATTGCCCATAATAATAATAATAATAAGAAGAAGAAGAATAAGAAGAAGAAGAAGAAGGAAGAAGAAGAAAGAGAAAAAGAAGAAGAAGAAGAAGGAAAGAAGAAGAAGAGAAGAACAGAGAAGAAAAGGAAGGAAGAAAGAAGAGAGAGAAGAAGAAGAAGAAAGAAGAGAAGAAGACAGAAAGAAGAAAAGAAAGAAGAAGAAGAAAGAAGAAGAAGAAAGAAAGAAGAGAAGAAGAAGAAGAATGAGAAAGAAGAAAGAAGAAGAAGAAGAAGAAGAGAAGAAGAAGAAGAAGAAGAAGAATGAGAAAAAGAAGAAGAAGAAGAAGAAGAAGAAGAAGAAGAAGAAGAAGAAGACAGTTCATGATGATAACATCTTACATAAGCAAAACAGTCTTGCCTGAGTAGAAATTGAAAATAGTTCATGGATTCACGCGGGCAGACATAATCTGCTGTTGTAGCAAATGATAAAAAAATGTTACTTACACATCGCTTTTTGATGTATAAACCTGGGCGTATAAAGATTCTGGTGCCATCCATTTAACAGGAATGCGTCCCTAAAATAGAAAGATACGTATATATATATATGTGTGTATGTGTATATGTATATCGACGTTTGGTTAAATACATATATATTTATATATATATATGCATGCGTGTGTGTGGAAAATTACATCAATACGCCAAATTTTAAAATTTTCACTAAACTTTAAAATTTCCACAGAAAAGTTCCCAACAAGGCAATTGATAGAGACTTCGAAGTTTCGACCAGCTAAGCATGACTGAATGATGGTTTAGCTGGCCGAAACAATGATATATATATAGTTTTTCAATCGCCGGAGAAATGATTAAATTTCCCACATCTGCTTGTCTTCTATGTAGGTTTATACACATGTGTGTGTGTGTGTATGTGTGTATTATATATACAAACATACAGATATATACACATATATTTATACATGCATATGCATGTACAAACACTCATGCACACACTTAAATTCCTGCATTAAATTAAAAACACACCTAAATCAATATATATATCTATACATACGCATATATAAACAAGAAAATTATACATAAAACCACTCATAAGTATCTGTATGTCAGTATATGTACACGTATACATATATAAGTGTATATGTGTGATTTTTTTAATGTGTATTATTACTCTATCGATGACTTTCAACAAGTAAAGCGAACTCAGATTGCGGACGGTACATTTGGTCTTTATACAGTATTCAGGGTGCAGATCTGCTTAACTTTCTTGGACTAGCATATTCTTCCTAAGTACAATATGTTTGCAACTGCAACGAACACAAATAACACTGCCGAGTCCCAAGTAATTAATAAAAACCATAGGTGTGTATATACGCGTGTGTCCGCGCGTGCGTTCGTGCGTGTGTGCATGCGTGTATGTAAATATATGGACATATATATATATATATATATATATATTATACAATATATATATATTATACATTTTATATATATATTTGTATAATATATATATATATTATAAAATACATATGTATATATATTATACATTTTATATATATATTTGTATAATATATATATATTATAAAATACATATGTATATATATTATACATTTTATATATATTTTGTATAATATATATATATATTATAAAATACATATGTTATATATTATACATTTTATATATAGATTTTGTATAATATATATATATATTATAAAATACATATATATATATATATATATATATATTATACATTTTATATATATATATATATATATATATATATTGTATAATATATATATATATATGTTATACAAAATACATGCACACACACACATATATATACATATATACATGCCATTCATATGCATTGAAAGAGAGAGAGAGAGAGAGAGAGAGAGAGAGAGAGCGAGCGAGCAAAGAAAGAGAGAGAGGGAGAGAACTTTAAGAAACTGAAACGAAATCCAAAGCGTACATATGAGAAAAAATATATAAATATTAGATGCCGGTAAACTGAACTCTTGTCTTTTCGCGCTAACGCCTATAGTGTCTGATATATTATTTATGTTCATTTGGAAGCGTCCGCTATATAAATGTAATAATACCAGAACCCATCAATTTGAGTATCGTTTGAGACTCAAACATATGAGTAGTTTGTGTCGAACTATGGAGGTCATCTAAGAAACACATGCGCTAATCCCACTAAAACGCTTCTCTCTCTCTCTTCTCTCCCTTTTTTCTCTCTCTCCCACTTCCTCTTCATCCTCTCCCTCCACCCCCACCCCCATCTCTCTCCTTCATATAAATGTTTACATTACCACATTTCGTTATATTTAGAAAAAACTGTGCATGAATTTACCATCCATTCAAACTTAAGTTGACCAAGTATGCACACACGCACGCGCGCGCTCGCGCGCACGCACACACGTACACACAAAGGGGGAGAAGGGGAGAGAGGGGGATGTGTAGAGAAGAGAAGAGGTGAAGCAATAGTAAACAGGTGCACAAGGAGAGGAGAAGTGCAAAGATGGAAAAAAACATAATAGATAATAGATCAATCAGCAAATAGTCGTCAAATAGACAGACAGACAGACAGACAGACATCCAAACAAACAGACAGACAGACTTACAAACAGTCAGACAGATAGAAAGAGAGAGAGTGAGAGGAAGAGAAAGAGGGGCGGAGAAAGGGAGAGAAATGTGCTTATATGAAATAGTAGTAGTATGAGTTTCTGACAAATATCGTTGACAAATATCTTTTGACTGCAACGACAATACTGAAATGCATATGCACAAGTACAATCACGCATGCATTTGCTTTATACACGTATTCACTTTTACTGAGTAAAATACTAATAAGCAGAAACGAACATGTCGTCATGTACTTTTGCACCATACGTCCCAACACACGATTGAATACAAACATACATCTGCCGATGTAGTGCAATCAGCTTTTCCATCGCTTCATCAGCTCACATTAACATTGATGTCAGCCATATTGATACAGTGGTGAGCTTTAGCAAATAACCAAGGCGATTGACAAACATTTACTAACCTATTCGCTAATGAGAAAATGTGGAAGAGAGCCCGGCACGTTTAGCTTAGTTTACTTTCTTATATTTATATCTTTTGGTTGTTATTGGATGCTGCTTTTTTTTTTCTTTTAAGCAGCCTTTTTTTTTTGCTTCTCTTGACGTCTGCATGTCAGCTGTTTTATTTGATTTTAACAATGTTTCATGTTATGTTCCTGAGTTTGATATAATGGATTTTGATATATTACAGAGGAGGTCATTTAAACTGGCACGTATTTTAGTAAAGTCGATTGGAGTTCAAGAGATTTAAACATGCGTATACATTTTCGCATACGCACACACAATGTATATATCTGTACATATACACGCACCCATATATACGTATATATATATACACATACATATGTATATATATACATACATATATATATATATATATTATATATATATATATATATATATATTATATATATATAATATATATATATATATATATATATATATATATTATATATATATATATATATATATAGTTATATACAAATACAGTTTTATATATATGTGTATGTATATATGTATGTATACACAGACACACACACATACACATAGGTGAGCACGTAAGTGCAAAATAAGGTGGAAAAAATAGTACTCGAATACTAAAAGTAGCGTAACCTGCAAAACTATTAGAGAACTGTTACTCAGTGTTTCACACTCCCGTTCGTCGGACAACTGGAACAATTGTGATGAACGGGAACGTGAAACTGAGAACCAGTTCTGTGATGATTTTGTGGCTTTGATTGTATATATAGACTTTTGTTAGCCGCTCTCCAGCCATCTATTTAAAACTGTATACAGCTATGGTACGACCACACTTGGAATTCGCATCATCAGTTTGGAACACCTATCTTGCTCAGAACATTGACCTCCTGGAATCTGTCCAGAGACGTGCAACCAAACGCATACCCTCCATCAGACACCTACCATATTCTGAGCGCCTTGTTTCCCTGGGCATGGATTCATTGAAGCTCCGGCGTCTGGCGACGGACTTGTTAAACACCCACAAAGTTATCAACCACCTCACCAACAACAACACAGAACACCTTTTTGATCTCCATGTGTCTAACACACGTGGACATGCCTACAAAGTCAGAAAACAACACAGCTCCCATGACTTTCGGAAACATTTTTTCAGCTCAGAGTTTCTGAAGCATGGAATAAACTGCCTGCGTCAGTTGTTGACTGCCATGACACTGCATCCTTTAAGGCCCTCATGCTTTCCGAAATCCGCCGAAACTACACCAGATTATACATACACTTTAGATGAGTTGTTGTGCACCTGAGCACTGTACTCAATGTTTTTATTATTATTATTATGTATTAATAATGTTAAGGAGAACGGAGACATTTCACATCCATAATTTCATTTAACAGTTATTTACATTCTTTTCTGGATCTACGCACGTTTCAACTGCATCGACTGCACACTGTTGGATATGCAACCTGTTGTCTTGGTCGGTGCAGTTTCATCAGGGTCCTTACTCCTTGCTGTTTCAAAGTAAAACTGAAGGAATCAGCAAACTGAATGAATAAAGTGTTTTTTTAGGAGGTAAAGGTGCTACTATTAATACTTGTAGGAATATTGACCTATGGGTCGCCTCTACTAAATGTGGTAGGTGAAGTGAAGTATAGTCCTAAAAACAGGTCAAGGTTGGATTGAATGTTTATGTAGATTTATTATTACTACTAGAAGTTTACTCTTCCACTAATTTCAAAGTTATTCAGTCAATTTTGATTTATTTTTTAGGTTCTTGTTTTCACAGTCGTTATTCTAATAATCCTTATTATTATATAAAGTATAATGTGGTTATTTGAAATGGTTAACTGTAGATTTTCTTGCACGAAGGCATCTTAGAGCATGTTCTTGTTTTGTGTTTATTAGATTAAATTTAGAAGCGAAAATTTGGTATATTTTCTCTACACATAAGTCTCACCTTACATCCCTATTCCATAAGGTTTAACCTTACTAATAATATCCAGCCAGTTGGATACATTTTATTACTATTTTTCAGCGACTAAATTATAATTTTTTTATCCCTATATCTGAAAGAATTTTCATGGTTAACTATTCTTCGTTTAATAAAATGTAAGTTCGTACCTATATAGTAATACTCTTTTTCTTCAGTTGTAACTTTGCACCTCTAAGCCATATTTCTAATCTTACATTCGAAGTTTAAAGGACTTGTCTATTCCTTGTGCAACCACAGATATTAACTCTTCTAATTCTTGTTATTTTCTATACTGGTTTCATTAAGGGTAATCTCTAACTTATTTTGCCTATTTTCCTGGGTTTTCTTCTATTCCCATTGATGATATTCTGGGTACTTCTTTTCATTCAAAACGTGGTGCGTAATTTCAGTAAACAAAATAAAGAAAATTTTCTCCCTGGGTTTCGTTCCAGGTTTTACAACCAGCTGACTGGATGTAACACTTTCACACCTCTAATAGCAAAGAACCCACTTTATACTCTTCCTTTCAGCTTTTTGTGAGTTTGGCACCAGAGTTATCTCAACTCCTGATATGACACCAATATATATTGTGGCTGATTTGAAAACCTACAGCTTCTTCATCTCTAAGTACTAACTACTTATCTAGTTTGTCTAGTTACGTTTCTGTATGTGCGTATATGTTGTGTATGGGAATGTGTCATGGAGAGAAAATGACGTATTTTTGAGTGAGTGTGTGTGTGTGTGTGTGTGTGTGTGTGTGTGTGTATGTGAGTATATATATATATATATACTCACATATATAATCTCAGAGCACACTTATTTACACAATCAAAGTTTACATGTGTATAATTACAGACAACCGCTAATAACTCTGTAAGGACACACATATACATGCATTTACAAAATGTAGAAGGAACATTCATTGTCTCATACATTTAGGTATACACTGAAATGCTCGCACATAAATGGAAAGTTACCTGTGAATTATTTTACTTTTATTAAGCTCATAGTTCCCAGAAATTGATTCGGGATTAATGGACATTAATCACTCCAATACTTGTCCGAGACATCTTTATAATTATATTAAATATTTTATGATTTAATAATCAACTCCATGCTAACTCACTGCTATTCTGCCCCTCCCCCACCGCTGTTTCCCCGTAATTTAAATATCGTTAATCTTTATCTTTTCAAAACTAAATTTTAAAATATAGAAAAGAATAGAACATCATATGAATAATCTTCCAGGGATTAATTTGTATTGGTAATCTTTTAAATATTAAATGATTACAATCTGTAGCAATTACATTCCAAGATGAAGATAGTTTGTAAGGTGTATGAAGTACGGCTTGAGTTATCAAACGAAAAATGAACTTACTTTACTTTTTTTCATGTAGGCATCAGCTTCATAAATATCACGTGTGAGACCGAAATCCGAAATTTTGATAAGATTTCCTGAAGCCATGAGCACGTTCCTGGCAGCAAGGTCGCGGTGGACTAACTGAAATATAAATTCGCATGGAAATAAGTGCATGATTCTAAAGAAATGCGATTGATCGAAATTAAGTTGATTCGCTGAGCTAACATAACTACACTTTTATTTATTGACTAGCAGTATCACCCGGCGTTGCTCGGGTTTGTAAGGGAAATAACTATATAAGCATTTTAGAGAGTTATAGCCAAAAAATAGCAAAAAAATGCATTAAAAATGGAAAAAAATTATGGTAATTTTTTTTTTTAAATCGTAGATTCATCGTAGACGCGCGCTAATACCCAGGAGGGCTCGATATGAATCACGACTATAAGATACCCGGTTTTGGTTAAACTGCACCGCAAAATGTGGGAGTAGTTAGGAATCTAAATCGTAGGAGACAGACACACAACTTCACTTTTATATATAAAGATATATTTATCTACATAGCAATTTATGAAGAATAATATCGTGGGTTGCAGATCTCCAACAGGCTAATAACTGGTTCACTGCATCCTAAATGACAATGTTCTTTCGATATTCTCGCCAATATTTATCGTCTTTGCCTTTATGCATCGGTGAAGTATATATGCATATATGATGCGAACATACAAACACATACATATATGTATGTATGTATATATATATATATATATATATATATATATATATATATATATATATATATATATATTATATATATATGTAATATACATACATATATGGTGGTTTATTATTACAGGATTTTTCAACTCTGATTTTACTGCAATGCTGGCACCTCGTGTGCACTCAGTTATAATTATAAATTAATTATAAAATTTTGGCTCTGCCATTTTATCGGCTTTTGCTTGCTGGCTACTTATATTATTGTTGTTATTATTTATTTTACTAATTATAATAATTAATAATAATATCTATATCAATATTTTTTGAATATTTATTCACTTATGAAATATATATATATATATATATATATATATATATAATATATATATATATATATATATATATATATATATGTGTGTGGTGTGTGTGTGTGTGTGTGTGTGTGTGTGTATTTAGGGGAGAATTAACGAAAAAAACAAAAGACGAAGACAGGTGGTGTAGATAACAAACAGATGTATTAGTATAACGCTCAGGAATTGAAAAAAGTCTTTTACGTTTCGAGCCTACGCTCTTCCACAGAAAGGAACACAGAAAGAAACAAGGAGAGAAAAAATGTGTGTAGTGGCTACCGATCTATCCTGGCGACTGCCGGACAGAAGGGTCACACAGGAGAGCGAAGAAGTAGGGGAGATAACAAAGTAGTAGTGATCCCAAAACAAAGGTGCACGCGTGTATAAGAGAGTACGTATGTGCGTGTGAAAGAGGGCTTGTTGTGGAACTGCTTGAAAATTGTCAACATTTTAAGAAATATTTGCATTAATACAATCTTCATGCAGATTTCTTTCATAAAGGAGAACTGTAGTGACGGTATCACATAGAAAATGCGTTAGAGATGCAGGAAAAGGATAAGCAATATATAATCTTAACATGGCCCATTTGTCAGAATAGTTTGAATTTGGTCACAAATATTTTATCATAAAACTAGCAGTATCGCCCGGCGTTGCTCGGGTTTGTAAGGGAAATAACTGTATAAGCATTTTTAGAGAGTTATAGCCAAAAAATAGCAAAAAATGCATTAAAAATAGGAAAAAAAATTATGCTAAATTTTTTTTAAAATCGTTGACTCATCGTAGACATTTTTAGAGAGTTACTTCCCTTATATAATAGCGAAAAAATGCATTAAAATGGAAAAAAATTATGGTAATTTTTTTTTAAATCGTTGACTCATCGTAGACATTTTTAGAGAGTTACTTCCCTTATATAATAGCGAAAAAATGCATTAAAATGGAAAAAAATTATGGTAATTTTTTTTAAAATCGTAGACTCATCGTAGACGCGCGCTAATACCCAGAAGGGCTCGATATGAATCATGACTATAAGATACCCGGTTTTGGTTAAACTGCACCGCAAAATGTGGGAGCAGTTAGGAATCTAAATCGTAGGAGACAGACACACAACTTGACTTTTATATATAAAGATATATTTCAACGACTTTTGACACATAATGATGATACTTTGGCAGAATAAAATTATCTGCACCAAACTCATCCTAGGTTAGCAATATACCTTAAAAGAGCATATCTTGAAGTAATCTTCTGAGATACTCACCTTCATTTGACAAAGATATCTCATCCCTTTGCAAACTTGCCAGGCGAACGAAAGCAAGTCTCTTGTGGTCAAAATAACACTAAGTTCTGCTTTTATTTCTTCGGGTGTTCTTGCTGTTCTATTACAAGCTGCTTGTCGATGTTTACGTAAGAAGTTTTTCAGTGAGCCGTGTTGACAGTATTCGACAATAATGTAAAAGGGCCCTGAAGATAATAATAATAACAACAATAACAACAACAACAACAACAGCAATAATAATAATAATAATAATGATAATAATAATAGTAGTAGTAGTAATAATAATAAAAATAATAATAATAATAATAATAATAATAATAATAATAATAATAATAATAATAATAATGTTGTTGTTGATGATGATGATGTAGAAACTTGAAAAAAAATGATTTTCTTGCGAAAACTAGCACTTCAAACCTTACATATTTGCACAGATATTTCTTAAAACACCCATGAATACACAGGCGCACATGCATACACACACGGACACACTATATATATATATATGTATATATATATATATATATATAATATATGTACATATATATAAGTGTATATGTATATGTGTGTGTGTGCGTATATGTGTGTGTACATATATATATATATATGTATATATATATATATATATATATATATATATATATATATATATATATATATATATATATATATATATTTGTATGTATATGCATTAACATATTTACCTATATATATATTTTAAATCCTTCTATATGCTGGATATACAGATTCCACGAGACAGGGATAGACACAACTATCTTCACACGACGTACTTCAACTTACTCCACTAAACACGACATTCCAATAAATAGAAATTCGCTACGATCTCATCGACTTCTACGAACTCACTATGGCCCCTACGATTTCTCTTTATAAGAGCTCGGCTAGTCTAGTCTTCCAATCCCACAGAGGTGTCAATGACCCTCACTACAACATCTGCCCCTTTGAGATTTATTCCCTAGGGAAGTTTAATATTTCTTCCGTTTAGGCACTACATCCAACCGTTCTGTTTGTTTCCTCTTTCTTGCGCTCCTACGGCTAGGTTCGACTTCTCGTGACGTTGGAGCATCAAAAGTGTCGTAAAGCACGTCTATGAGCATCTCTCTTCTTTTCTTCCGTATATCTATTCTTTAGCTGGTTTAAATGTCTTTTCTCCTCCAAACGTACGCCTCTTATCATATACGCCATTTTGCCTATTCGTTCTGTTAATACTCCATCTTCCCAACCTTCTCTTCCATTTTTATATATTGTTTTTGTATCAGACTCAACACTCAGTTCATAAATGCAGCAACGAAAAAGCTATCTGGAATAAATAAATTTGTTGAAACTGAACCGGTGAGTGTGTTATATTGAGGCACTATGACTCTCCCCAGAAACAACATAATCCTAAATCTATACCTTATTAAAGCCAAAAACTTGAAAGAGTATTCAACTTCATTTAGAGAAATTCTCAATACAAGCTTAAATTAAATTTCCTACAAACTCTCTTATGGATAAATGTTTTGTCTGTGCTAACCATCACCAACCATGGATTCTGGATTTTACCAGAATTGAACTAAATTGATGCTATTACTACAAAGACAAGTGAAGGTGCATGGCTCAGTGGTTAGAGCGCGGAGCTTATGATCGTGAGGTTGTGAGCTCGAATCCCGGACTGGGCTGCGTGCTGTGTTCTTGAGCAAGACACTTTATTTCACGTTGCTCCAGTTCACTCAGCTGTAAGAAATGAGTTGCGACGTCACAGGTGCCAAGCTGTATCGGCCTTTTGCCTTTCCCTTGGATAACACTGGTGGCTGGAGAGGGGAGGCCAGTATGCATGGGCGACTGCTGGTCTTCCATAAACAACCTTGCCCGGACTGGCGCCTGGGAGGGTAACTTTCTAGGTGCAATCTTCCACTATAGAGGCAAAATTGAATAGTTAAATGTTTTATTAACATCTTTTATGTTTGCCTGACTGAGTTTGCGATTGTTCAAATATATGTGAAAGTTCGACTACTCACAAAAACATACTCAATATTGTTTATCGATGCATGTAACCTAAGTATAACTCATCAAGTTACTGCGACATTCATCGTTTTAATTAATCTTTAGAAATCTAAGTTTACCACTTTATAAACTTTTCAAGAAATACAAGTACTTACCTCTATGAGCACATACACCGAGAAGTCGAATGACATTAGGATGGTTTACTTCTTTCAATAAGTTAAACTCAGACCAGAGATCACGGAACTCAGCAATTGACGCACACTCTAAAATCATAAAATGAGAAAGTGCAACACAGATATTTTTAGCCAGACAGACAGATAGATAGATAAGTTTCTTTATTGGCCACACAGGGCTGCACACAGATGGGACAAGTTACAAGGTAGAGCTTTTCTTTTGGGGGATGAAAAAAACAAAAAACAAAAGAAACAAAAAAATGGGGTGACGTAGGTTTTCGATCAAGAGGGATCGTAAAAGGGAAGAAAAAAATAAATAAAATAAAATAAAATAAAAAAGAAAAAAGAAAAATAAAAAAAGAAAAGGAAAAGGAAGATAGATAGATAGATAGATAGATAGATAGATAGATAGATAGATAGATAAAATGACGTGCATTATTAATTATTTGGGCATGGCACGCAGTGTTAAAAAGCATATTATATAAAGAGTTGTGTCAATTTATTATATTTCCTAGTGTTTCAATGAATCTTTCTTAAACCTGAAAAATTAGTTATCTTCCTACTTCTTACCCCTCCCTCTCTGTGTGTGTGCGTTTTTGTGTAAAACAGAGAATGTTCTCCAAATACCTCGACCGTGTCCTTTCCCCTAGTGGCTTCCCCCCCTCTCATATTCACGACACCAATCATGTGCTCCGTCTGCTTAACTCTTTCTCCTTCCCTTCTGGCCCCTCTCAACTTCTGTTCACTCTCTACATTAAATCTTTGTATAGGGCAATCCCACACGCCGAAGGCCTTCTTGCGGTTAAACACTTCCTTGACCTTCACCTAGACCCTGAGTCTGGCACCTCAAAAATTTTATTTGGGGGGGGGGCGAACTTGTCCTCTCACTCAACAGCTTCATCTGACACTAACCCCACACGGATACCCACGCACCTTACACATTCAACTTCCCCCCCCACCTATACACCTGCATGCCGTCTACCTCGGTACCTTCACCACACAACATCACTATACAAAAACCCATACACATTGTTCACTCATTACTCATTTTACACATCATTACACACACCCACAAACGTCTTCCCATTCCACACACACTAACACCGAACACTTCTCAGCACCTACATCACACACCATTATTCACACACCCACACGCAACCTTCAATAGCGTCATTACACACAACCATCAATAGCGTCATCACACACACCACTATACGATCAGCCACACGCACTGCTTAACTCAGTACACACACCACACACTATCATGCACACACCCACATCCACGCAAGTACATAATATCTGAAGTCAGAAAATATATATACACACATCCAACACGTATAGAAGCAGATAACTTTTGCCCACAATACATACACACATGCACACTATTTGATCACATACACATATACACACGTCCATACACCCTCACACACTCGCCCACACATTTACACATACACACTCACACACACCAGACTTATATACACAAACACTCTTGCGCACCTTAGTTCATTGGGGTTACCGCTACCGATTATTATTATCATTATCATTATCATCATTATTATTATTATTATCTCGCTTTCATTCAGCCTCTTTTTCCAGTCATCTCGCCTTGTTGGACCATCGAACTCTGCACAATATTTCTCTCTCTATTTCTTCTTCTTAATCCTTTCTGTCGAAGAGTGTAGGCTCGAAACATAAGACTTTTCCATTTTTTCCGAGCGTTAAACCAATACACCTGCTGTTGTTCCTACACCTGCTTTCATAAATTGTCACCTGTAAATTGAACTACATATATATATATATATATATATATATATATATATAGATATATATATATATATATATATATAATATATATATATATATATATATATTATATATATATATATATATATATATATATATATATATAATATATATATATATATATATTATATA
>NC_042998.1:188726162-188751162 GCF_006345805.1 Octopus sinensis
AAGAATATTAGATTCAAGACTGCTATGTTTATAAATGATAAAATGTTTTAAATTGTTTTCATCTTAGCCTCTTGGTTATGTATTTGAAAATGAGTGGTGGATACAAGGGATTCTTGCATTTTTTAACTGTATGTCATTTCTGTATATATATTTCTTTACTACCCACAAGGGGCTAAACACAGAGGAGACAAACAAGGACAGACAAAGGGATTAAGACGATTACATCGACCCCAGGGCGTCACTGGTACTTAATTTATCGACCCCGGAAGGATGAAAGGCAAAGTCGACCTCGGCGGAATTTGAACTCAGAACGTAACGGCAGACGAAATACGGCAACGCATTTCGCCCGGAGCGCTAACGTTTCTGCCAGCTCGCCGCCTTTTTATATACATCCAATGGTTTTTAATGGGTTACGTCCATCTGTCTAATATTACATTGCAAAAGATTTCTTAGTTTCTTGTAATTTAACCACTATATATCTTTCAGCCCATTAATCATAATGTGATCTAAAACAACTGTTCTTTATAAAGAAGTTAAAATTTAACAACCATCAAATTTTATATATAACAAATCCTTGTAAAGTTTTGCAGTCATTCAATAATGCTTGGTAAACGAGTGTTTAAATCTTTCGATCAAGTCAGACTGATGTAAAAAAAAAAAAACAACTTTCTAATCTTTAGCACTTATTCACTTATGCTCAAAGTCATCATCTTAATAACATATGATGAGAAAACTTAAAGCTCAAATTTCAGTTGAACCCGAGTATTATTTTGTAAAGGTAATATTTTGAAGCTCAAATTACAATCGAACTCAAGTATTACTTTGTAAAGGTAATATTTTAATTAATGTTTGTCACGAACAGTGGTAGTCGAAGAACTGAATACTATAAGATGTGAGTAATCGGATAAATATAATGGGTAACATACCATTCGATACTGCATCAACAGTTCTGAGTGTAGACTTAGGTTTCTCTGATTTATTAAATTTCTCTACTGGTTCAATAACTTTAGTTTCATTCAGTTCAATTACTGGTTGAGGTACGCAGTGGCACACGTATTTCGCATCACATGAACAAACACCTTTTGCTCTCATAATTCCAAGATTTGTTTCGCCAGACAATCCACCAACAGGAGTCGTACCTGTTATGTGTAGAAGTAGAATGATTTATTAATGCATGAATTTACTTAAGAGTTAATTAGATAAAATAATTAGATAAATAATTAGATAAAATAATTAGATAAAATAAAACTCAAGAGAATGATTAAATGTGTTAAAATTTATCATTTTACAATGTTCCACTAAATGATTATAGTCATAAGTGGAGGCGCAATGGCCCAGTGGTTAGGGCAGCGGACTCCCGGTCGTAGGATCGCGGTTTCGATTCCCAGACCGAGCGTTGTGAGTGTTTATTGAGCGAAAACACCTAAAGCTCCACGAGGGGATGGTGGTGATCCCTGCTGTACTCTTTCACCACAACTTTCTCTCACTCTTACTTCCTGCTTCTGTTGTACCTTGTATTTCAAAGGGGCCGGCCTTGTCACTCTCTGTGTCACGCTGAATATCCCCGAGAACTACGTTATGGGTACACGTGTCTGTGGAGTGCTCAGCCACTTACACGTTAATTTCACGAGAAGGCTGTTCCGTTGATTCGGATCAACCGGAACCCTCGTCGTCGTAACCGACGGAGTGCTCCCCATCCCCTCCCCCATATAGTCATACTTCCTTTCGTTATTTCGGTTTAAAAATAAAACAGCGTATTTCCACTGTGTCCATTCACTTGCAACAATACCAGTAAGATAAGCATCCAAATATAATCAATTTAAGTATTTTCAATTTAACACTTTATATTGATGTCCTTGAAAGTAAATTACATGGACTTCACATCAATAAGCGCAAAAACACAATTAAACTTTTACAAAACTTTAATTGGGAATAGCGAATGACGGCGGAATGTTAAAAAGGAGTGAAAGCTGTGAATTGTTGCAGGGCAACATAGCTTCAGTTCGATGACTGAAATTAAGTGAAATGGTATATGGTTAGTAGAATATTATAAATACCATTGTCAGTGGTATAAACGTCGAGACATCCTATTCCTTTGAATATAGAAGTTCTGATGCCTACGTTCGAACGTACATACATGCATACATGCATCCATCCATGCATCCATCCATCCATACATACATACATACATACACACACACACATACATACATACATACATACACACACACACACATACATACATACATACATACATACATACACACACACACATACATACATACATACATACACACACACACACACACATACATACATACATACATACACACACACACACACACACATACATACATACATACATACATACATACATACATACACACACACACACATACATACATACATACTACATACATACATACATACATACATACATACCATACATACACACACCACACACACACACACAACATACATACATACATACACACCACACACACACACACACACACAATACATACATACATACATACATACATACATACATACATACACACACACACACACACACAACACACACACACACACACACACACACACACACACACCACATACATACATACATACATACATAACATACATACATACGGATGCATGTACTATATTTTTCTGTATGTATGCATGTATGTCTTGCAAACAACAAAGTGTCACTCTAGTCATTTTTGAAATAGTTTTTCGGACTGCTTCTTCAGAATGCATTACTCTTTATGTAGATTATATTAATCCTTACTTCGTTAACGTATAAATTCGTCTGTGCATATAAAGATAGGAGGATACAATGATATTATAGCACACATTTATTGCTTTTTCTATATCTTTACCTGTGCAATCCTGGGGGCATATTTTTGGATTCTTCGCTTCTAATTCATCACACTTATAATCAGGACAGGTCTCTGTGTTTGGCCTACATGTACTGTAATTTTTAGACATTGTTATTTCACCAGCATTCCATAAACATCTTCCCAACACGGATCCAACACCACAGTTTTCGTGACAATCCCTTTCATTGGTGTATTTAGAACACATCCCATCTAGTTGAGAACAAGAAGGTACAAATGTAAAACAGGTCTAATACATGCGTAAACAATGGACAATGTAAAAAATGCAAGTTATAAACAATAATCTATGTTCTGAAATTAATGCTTAGTCCTAACTACATTGCAATATCACCACAAAACATATTGCTAACGTATCGTTATTGCTAACATGTATGTTTATTGCTAACGATATTCAGTGTTAGCAATAAACAACTCTACCAGAGGTGTTTCTGCAAACAACATCAGGACCCCTTGACGTATTTTTCACGTTTCTATATCCACTGAAAGCGGTTAAATTTTTATCCCCTGTCGTTATTATATATATATTTTTTCATTGCCCACAAGGGGCTAAACATAGAGGGGACAAACAAGGACAGACGAACGGATTAAGTCGATTACATCGACCCCAGCGTGTAACTGGTACTTAATTTATCGATCCCGAAAGGATGAAAAGTAAAGTCGACCGCGGCGGAATTTGAACTCACAACGTAACGGCAGACGAAATACGGCTACGCATTTCTCCCGACGTGCTAACGTTTCTGCCAGCTCGCCGCCTTATGTCGTTATTATATTGTATCCTTATATATTAAGGTAAGATGGCGAGCTAGTAGAATCATTAGCACACTGGGCGAAAACGCTTAGCGACATTTCATTCATCTTCATGCTCTGAGTTCAAATTCCACTGAACTCGACATTTCCTTTTATCCTTTCGGAGTCGATAAAATAATTACCCACACTCAAAAATAATTTTTTTTCTCGCTTTGTGCCGAAGTTTGAAATCATTATTATGTATTATAGGCGCAGGAGTGGCTGTGTGGTAAGTAGCTTGCTAACCAACCACATGGTTCCGGGTTCAGTCCCACTGCGTGGCATCTTGGGCAAGTGTCTTCTGCTATAGCTCCGAGCCGACCAATGCCTTGTGAGTGGATTTGGTAGACGGAAAGTGAAAGAAGCCTGTCGTATATTTGTATATATATATGTGTGTGTGTATGTGTTTGTGTGTCTGTGTTTGTCACCCTAGCATTGCATGACAACCGATGCTGGTGTGTTTACGTCCCCGTTACTTAGCGGTTCGGCAAAAGAGACCGATAGAATAAGTACTGGGCTTACAACGAATAAGTCCCGGGGTCGATTTGCTCGACTAAAAGGCGGTGCTCCAGCATGGCCGCAGTCAACTGACTGAAACAAGTAAAAGAGTAAAGAGTATTAAGGTAGCAATGCTGTATTAAAACAGTGTTCTTTCAGAAATTAAGACTTGACAATACGTAAATATTTCAGTGAATATTTGTGCTATTTTTATAAATCACCTGGAAAATATTGGTAGAAATATGTACACCTGCTAAATGTTTCTAAAGTTAACAAGTTAAGGAAATGTTTGTAATTTATACAATTTAATGTTACATTACCACATTTTCCTGGAAACGATGCTCCTTCTTCTAACTTTATAACAATTGTTTCAATTTTTTTCACACTTTCTTCGCCTTTTTCATAAATTTGTACATAAACAAATATGAATTTCTTATCGACGCTTTTACGAAGTTCCGTTGTGTTCTTTACGTACACAATTCCTGTCTTCTCCGTTACGTTAAAGATGGTAGTATCACGTAGCTTATACACGGGATGTTTAAATTTCATTTGAAGATCATAGGGCATTGTGTAAATCTGGAATATATGTTAAATAAAATAAATGAACGTACTGGATTTTAGAATCATTTTTTTTCTTTTGTATCTATCATGAAATTAAGTACAATTCACGCATACTTTATGTCAAACGGCTAATTAAATTTGAATTAATGAGTTAGCATAGTGGAAGCACTCCGTTGGTTACGACGATGAGGGTTCCGGTTGATCCGAATCAACGGAACAGCCTGCTCGTGAAATTAACGTGTAAGTGGCTGAGCACTCCACAGACACGTGTACCCTTAACGTAGTTCTCGGGGATATTCAGCGTGACACAGAGAGTGACAAGGCCGGCCCTTTGAAATACAGGTACAACAGAAACAGGAAGTAAGAGTGAGAGAAAGTTGTGGTGAAAGAGTACAGCAGGGATCACCACCATCCCTGCCGGAGCCTCGTGGAGCTTTAGGTGTTTTCGCTCAAAAACACTCACAACGCCCGGTCTGGGAATCGAAACCGCGATCCCATGACCGCGATTCCGCTGCCCTAACCACTGGGCCATTGCGCCTCCACATGAGTTAGCACAAGTATTAACATTATACCATACTTCCGCGTATATATACATACATATAACGGGAAGCTTTATGAAAATAAACAAAAGACGAAAGCAGGTGGAATACAAACAATCAACTGTATTAGTATGGCACTCAGGAATATAAATAAAACAAGTCTTTTACGTTTCGAGCCTACGCTCTTCAACAGAAAGATACACAGAAAAGAAACACAGAGAGAAACAAGGAGAGAAAAAAATGCGTGCAGAAGCTAGCGAATCAACATATATATATATAAGGAGAATTCACAAAAAACATAAGACAAAGACAGATGGTGTAGACAACAAACAGATTTATTAGTTTAACGCTCGGTAAGTGAAAAAGTCTTTAACGTTTCGAGCCTACGCTCTTCCGCAGAAAGGAACATGGACAGAAAATAATGTGTAGCGGCTAGCGATCTTTCATGGCGAATGCCGGACAGAGGTTCCACAGGAGAGCTGGGAAGAAGGGGAGATAATAAAGTAGCGGTGATCCCAAAACAAAGGTGCGCATGCGTGTGTATAAGAGAGCATCTATATGCGTGTAAAAGAGGGCTGGTGATCTTGACGTGTGCGCGTGTGCATGTGTAGGTGAGTAGATGATGGTGTTGGGGCTGGGAAGTGGTCAGTGCTTGTGTGTGCATGGTGGGGTGATGTGATGTGGTGTGGTGTGGTGTTGTATGGAGGTGTGTGGTGTGCTGTGGTGTGTTAGGGATGTGGGGGGAAGCGAGGGTGGGGAAAGCAAGGGTGGGGTATAGGTTAAGCTGAGGGTGGGAGTACAGGTGGGGTATGTATGAGTGTGTAAGGGATGGGGTGGGATGGGATGGATAGGGAAGGTGGGGTTGGATTGTGTAGGGGTGGGGTTACGATGAAGGGAGAAGGGGAAGGGAGAGGTGCGTAGGAGTGAAGAGAAGTAGGAGTCGGAGGAAGTGGGTGGAAGGAAGTGGGTGTGAGAGGAAGAGCGGAGAGGGGAGGAGGGTTAGATGAAGAGAGGTGGCGCAAAGGAGCGAAGATAGAAGATTAACCCCTATACATATATGTATGTAGGTACGTACGTATTTATGTATGTATGTATGTATGTATGTATGTATACAGAGAGAGAAATTGTTAAAGTGAGTTAGGCGTCCATTCCCAAGAGCAAGGTGGAAAATCCTACTTCCGAGAAGTGTTTACAAATATAAAAGTTTAAAGGGAACAGAGTGGGGTAGTAAATAAGAAGTTGGAGGAAGCGGAGGGAATAGTTAGATAGACGGAGCGGTTAAGAGGAGATGCGACATGAGGATACTACTTGGTAAAAACCAGGTATAGACAAGATATAGTTAATAGCTCGCCGAAGAAATAGCGTTGCCAGTTCAAAATAGCTGGATGCCAAGATATTAGTTCACAGACAGTATTGTTGCTGTTCTTAACTACCCTATGTTGTCTGTGAAGTACTATTTTACCTCCTATTTCAATGATGTGTTGCATAATATGTTTGCATTGTTTAAATTTAGTAGTGATGTGGAGGTCAGCACTTCTACGAGTTTTAAAAGATTACCATTCCAAGAAAGCATAATTTAACATGCATACTGTAAGATTCTGATTTTTTCGCATTTCATTCTTACAGAGTACAAATACCATAAAGATGGCACTAATGAGTTTTGGACAACACACTTGCTCAGTAATGATGGTAAATTAAGGTGAATATTCCAACAGACCTTGGAAATTAAGAGCGTATCACTCTCTGGCTGTTTCCATTTCCTAAGTTGGTGCACTCCTTGCTTTTCCATCGACTATTACCCTTTCCATAGTGATATTTAAATTTCTATCACCAATCTTCATTTGCTTCGAAATTCGTAATGTCCATATATGCTTAATAAGATTGGCAGTGCCACTTTGAATTGGAAAACAACGAGCGCTATTGCCACGTGATAGTTGATGGATGTACCAGTTCCCCTTAACCTCATCAAAATTTGAAGTTTTTGCAAGTCATATATGCTTTAGTTAACTAAGAAATGATTTATATCCAGTTGTCCGTTGCAAAAATTTCTTCAACTTATTTACCATGAAATAACAATAGTTAACAACTGGTAGAATAAGTGATGCGACATAGAATTATGAACAAGATGTAGAAGTTGTTACATATACCAAGAACGTCCCACTACTATCTACAAGATTAGTATTTGATCGTTGTTTAAAATCTCACACCCCGACCATTCCAAATTACCAATAAGCATGTTTGACGAGATTTTGTTAATTACTCAATATTTAATCAAAGCTACTAGAAATGGCCCGACAATGAAGAAACTAGACACTTGTCAAATATATGCCTACAAAGTTTCCACATATTACACAATTTGATTCTGAAATTGATCGACAAGAAGAGATAGTGTTTAAAAAAAAACAGACTGTAAATATTTACTTGGATTATACTGAAGCATTTTAATTGCCACTCACTTTATTAAATAACTGAAGAACGGTCAGCAGGAAAATTACAAATTATTCTGGTCTGAAAACTCTTATTATAAACTAGCAGTATCGCCCGGCGTTGCTCGGGTTTGTAAGGGAAATAACTATATAAGCATTTTTAGAGAGTTATAGCCAAAAAATAGCAAAAAAATGCATTAAAAATGGAAAAAAAAAATGATGGTAATTTTTTTTTAAATCGTTGACTCATCGAAGACATTTTTAGAGAGTTACTTTCCTTATATAATAGCGAAAAGATGCATTAAAATGGAAAAGAATGATGGTAAAATATCTTTAAAATCGTAGACTTATCGTAGACCCGCGCTAATACCCAGAAGGGCTCGATATGAATCATGACTATAAGATACCCGGTTTTGGTTAAACTGCACCGCAAAATGTGGGAGTAGTTAGGAATCTAAATCGTAGGAGACAGACAGACACACAACCTCACTTTTATATATAAAGATATGCTTGTTATTTACCTACACAATGAAACAGTTTCAACTGTTCAATTTTAGTATTCTAGGCACAGCAGTATGCAAGTATTAGCTACCGGCATTCAACCAAAGTATACTATACAGCACCTGTATTGAAAATATTAATTTCATAACAATTTTTGATTCTTTCTCTAGTCTTCTTAACTGACAAAGATATTCGAACGGTGGAACTGTAATTTGCTCTTCAGTAACGAGATTAATACTGAACTATTACACCTTCTTGCTTGTTGATCCTGACATTGTAGTTTGTCACTTCACAGACATTTCATTCACCAGTTTGCATGGGCCGCATTCTTCAAAGTACCAACAACATGGGAATTAGCAACCAGACAACCCGCCTTGGATGCCGAGAATGGTAGATACCGATGTTTCGTCATTATTGTGGCTTACCAATACCATGTAACTTGGATCATCTCGAAACGATGCGAGTTCGATCCGAGGTGAGCTGTCTCGTGTGGTCCGGAACATTTCGTGTTCTTTAACACTCGACGTCGTGTAGGGAGCTTTCCTTAGAGGCTAACCTGCAGGAAATTTGGCGTATTAACAAAACACATACATCGTGTATGTACGATCGATAATGTTTACATTACTAGAGCTGCTTTTAATTCGTAACTTAATTTTCTTTCACATGTGCTACGTCGTAGCACATCAGCAAATAGACTTCACTCTAATTGCATAGTGATTCACTTCGTTTCGAGATGATCCGAGCACATAGTATTGATAAGCCACAATAGAGGCGAAATATCGGTATCTCCCATTGTAGGAATCCTAGGCGAGTTGTTTTGCCTGGTCTGGGACATTTGATGTTCTTTAACACTCGGCATTGTGTAAGAAGCTCTCCCTGGACGCTATCCCGCTACAAAATTGACATACAAACAAAACACGTACACTATGTACGTGTTACCGATAATGCTCATATGTGTGTAAGGTTAGGTTAGGTTAATTGTTTGGCTCAAAAAGCAAAAAGCAAGGCCATGTATACATTCGAACATATGAATGTGTGTATATCTATGTGCGTATATGCACACGCGCATGTGCACATGTACGGTCCATAATGTAATATATATATATATATATATATATTCTTTTATACTCTAATATACACATCTTGTCATTCTCTAACTATCTATAAGTAAGATAAAACACTTCCAGGAGAAGAATATATATACTCACCGTGCTATACTGGGATGCATTCCTGAAAACTTCTCTGGCAATTGGCTGCGGTGTATTGAGAGTAGGAGCCTGAAATATATAACAAATCAAATGCTAAATGCTAGTGGCAACAAGTTCATTTAAATTGACGTTTTCTCGGCGAATATTTCTAACTTGGGCTTTAGCTCACATTTCAGTTTGTCCTCTAAAAATTTCACCTCACATCAGAAAGGACCTCCTCACATGCCTGGCAAACACTTACGTCACAGAACGCGTATTATGATGAAGAGTGACATAGGTTAGCTTCCATCACCCACTTTCGATTCTTGATTAAACTTATTTCGCCTCATCTACATTATTAATACTCTTTTGCCCCCTCGCAAGTCGAATTACTCATTGGTGTACTCTGTTGATTACGGTTGTAAAGAAAATTATCTGGTTTGCATTTGATTGAAACTGGGGATTATTTCTTTTCCACTTACTTTGTATCGAATATGGTCGAATATTCTAACCATATTCTTCAGTAAACTATTGATACTAATTTTATCATAAATTCTAATCTTAAAATTTCTTAAACAAAATTCGCGGAATGATTTAAAATCAAATGAACGAAATTAAATTAAAAGCATTGTAATTTTTATACACTAACCTCTGAGCGCCACAAATTTTATATAAACAATTTATATACTATAAAAATAAAATAATTTAAATAGAGATAACGAGATATCTTCACAGTATGCAATATTATAATCGATTGCAGAGTAACAAGCACGTTATTTGGCCATATGTACAATCTATGTGTGCTGCTGACTGACCTAATGAAACCGCAATTAGGCTATATATATAATCCCTGTTTATCCTACATAACTTAACATATATGACTGTACACTATTGATTCTCAGTCTTTTTGACATTGGGACGTGCTGCAGATAAGATTAAAATTAACGGTATTTTTCACTTAGAACTATTAAAGAAAATAAACTATCTTAAAGTAAATAACTTAACAAATATAGAAAACTAACGTTTATGTTGTTTGTCATTCATAGTTGCATACATTATACGCTTATGAATAACGCGATTTTCAAACATTTGTATGGACTTTTTTAAAGCCTTGAAATTTTATTTTTAAATTCTACCTTGTATTTAGATGCTTTTGCGACATACCTATTTCTTTACTACCCACAAGGGGCTAAACGCAGAGGGGACAAACAAGGACAGACAAACGAATTAAGTCAACTACATCGACCCCAGTGCGTAACTGGTACTTAACTTATCGACCCCGAAAGGATGAAAGTCAAAGTCGACCTCGGCGGAATTTGAACTCAGAACGTAGCGGCAGGCGAACTACTGCTAAGCATTACGCCCGGCGCGCTAACGTTTCTGCCAGATCGCCGCCTTTGCTTTTGCAACATACCGTTTGAGAACTACTATTCAACACGCTCCTAGCATAAAGTTGTATTGTACACTTTATGATTTTCAATTACATTAGCAATATATATGTTTATACATACGCATACACATGTGTGTGGGGGCTGTCATTGTTTTCATATATCCCGAACAAAGTCGTGTTATATTATCCATTTGTTCCTTGATAATATGTCACTCGCCGTTGCTTACACATACACACCGTGACTTGTATGTAGTAGAAATTTGGTTATTACTAAACCACTTCCCCCAATAGTCTACTCAAAAGTGACTTCTCGCGTTACATGCGTCTCGAAACGTTATCGCCAAATCCCATAAATTCGGTACATTCTTCATATAGCTTGTAGGATCTTTTCTGATACTTTACGTTTTAATCATGGAGACTTCCATCGTTATTCTAAATATCCTAACTTAGCCTGTTACATTTTTATTGAGCTCTGTGAGAAAAAAATCCTCGGCTGCAAGTTTATGGGAATTCATTATTAGTATACGTTATATATATACGTATATACATTAGAATACGCACACATATGCACCATGTAGACGTTTGGGTGCATTGTAAGTGGGTATTTGTGGTAGATGAATAGGGGTTTCGAATTTTGGCACAGGGCAAACTATTTCAGAGTGACGGGGCAATTCGATTGCATCGACCCAGTACTTATCTACAGTTACTTATTTTATCCACTTAGCCTGTTACATTTTTAGTGAGCTCTTTGTGAGAAACAATCCACTGCTGCAAATTCATGGAAATTTGATATACACTATTAGTACGTCTGTGTGCGTTAACTGTTCTTCTTCAGCACCAAGTAGGTCTGATCGAGTAGAGCTATGATCAAAGCCACTACGACCATTATCATCCCGTGCATTTTTGCTCACCAGATAAGATTCGTTCCAGTTCACTATATGTCCTTAAAAAAGAACCGAGTTTGCATATTGAGAGAGATTTGGTTGTTATTTCCTAGAGGGGAAGTTACAAGGTGGAGATTACGTATTTATTATCAGTAAGTATAATAACGAAAACAAAAATTATATTCCTGTACAAAGTATTTCACTACAAATAATTAAGCCGCAGCATTATATATATATTCATACATATATATATGAATACATGCATGTATTCATGTATGCGTACATACACTTAAACGAATACTTCTACACTCTCATATTCATTCATCTGTTTGCGTACGTTCATAAATCTAATGCGGTACTGTTGAATTTATGTCGGCGAGATTAAAGACATTAGACAGAATATCGACATTATAAATCTCTTTGGAATTGTTGTGAATCGATAAATCAACTTCTGCTAACTAGAAAAAATGTTAAAGGGGACAAAAAGAAAATTCGGTTCATACAGGATATGCATCCAACTGAATTTGACACGTGTGAAGTAATTGGAGAAGTTATGTGCACACAGATATATACATATATTTTGCAGATACAGACACACAAAGACATATATATATAATATATATATATATATATATATATATATATATAGATATATATATATATATATCGTGTTTATTTTTCATGTAAACTATGTATATGTATATATATATATATATATATATATATATATACATGCATACATACACATATATACACACACACATATGTATATACATTAAGATACGCCCTCATGTACACAGAAATATACATAAATGCACACATACACACGCACACACATAAACGCACACATATAGATACAGGGTGCGATGGGCAAATTGTCGACACTTTATATTTTTAATTTCGCGCATGTGCATTCTTTGTGTTTGATTTTGTCGACTACACAGTATAGTAGGGTCAGTTGGGCATCGTCTGTGAGAAAAACAGCACCATGATGCAATTCATTCTGTCAGAAATTTGGAAACGACATGCTGTACTGCTTGGCATTCGCACCAGAAGCTCAAATACGAACATTGCAGAGTGTTTGGGTGTAAATCTGGGAAACAGTGAAATATGAGGACTTGTACCGAGAGTGATAAAAATCAAACATCCAGTCGACATCATAGAGATCTGTTGGATCTAGAGTAGAAATTATCTCTTTCTCTATTGGTAAGAAATCTTGAAATAAAACGGAACAATGACATGCATACATACATATATACATACATACACACACACACACACACACATACATACATACATACATACATACATACATACATACATACATACATACATACACACACGCATACATACATATGCATTCGCAGTCTTACGCACACTCACCCACATGTATACGTAAACGCAT
The DNA here is from genome assembly GCF_006345805.1 of Octopus sinensis. Classification (NCBI taxonomy): domain Eukaryota; kingdom Metazoa; phylum Mollusca; class Cephalopoda; order Octopoda; family Octopodidae; genus Octopus; species Octopus sinensis. The sequence continues at coordinate 188,739,243 of NC_042998.1, forward strand.
ATATATATATATATATATATACATATATAAATAAATATATATATAATATATATATATATATAATATATATATATATATATATTATATATATATAATATATATATATATATATATACATATATATGTATACACACACACACATATATATATATATAATATATATATTATATAATATATATATATTATATATATATATATATACATACATATATATACACACACACACATATATATATATATATATATATATATATATATATATATATATATATATATATATATATAATATATGTTCATGTATTTCAATAAGCAAACATGGCTGAAGATTTCATAGCTGAAATAAGTATTCATCAACGACTCACCTTTTCAACAGGAAGATGTGCATGACGTGGAAACCTGGTCATTTTTTTCTCTGGATAAATTGTTGGTGAGAAAACTGTCAGAAAAACTGATTTTTCATATGAAAGACTTTCATATGATCCATTTACAGATTGTCTTGAAACGGTACACCTAATCGTGAAATTAAATTTTTTGGCATTCTCTAAGGCAGCAATATTATTTAAGGCCATCTCAGAAGTTGTGTTGTCTATAGTTAATATTTCAGAGGCAGTCTTCTGGTCGGCTTTCCCTAAAACAAATAAGAAACACACATTATAGGTGATTATCACATACTTTATTCAAAAGTTTCTCTTCCTGTCCATTTTAATCTTTTCTTTAAAACGGTCCTGCTGAATCTACAATTTTAAAGCATATTGTAGATTTGACCCAAAACTTTATGAATACCGGAGATGTACTTGCATAGCAAGTGATTTGATCTGAGATCGTGTGCTGGAACGAAAACAATTGCAGCGTGGAAGGTGTTTGTAAGCCATTTAAGAAACACACAAAAGCCGTTCGATTTACTTCAACATTTAAGTTTAATTTGTCAAAATATTTTCGTCGCTATAAGACCGCGACCTGTTCACTGACAAAAATCAGAGATGCAGCACGGATTTTTGTCAGTGAACAGGTCGCGGTCTTATAGCGACGAAAATATTTTGACAAATTAAACTTAAATATTGAAGTGAATCGATCGGCTTTTGTGTGTTTCTTAAATGGCTTACAAACAACTTCCACGCTGCAATTGTTTATGAATACCGGGTTTGGATATTCATGCTTCACGTCAATTCCTCTGCTAAAGTCTTGAGAAAAGGCATAGTACACCCACATCCATTAATCTGCTCGTGGAGGCAAAAAATACTGGGCTACGCTCATGATTCGGGATCAATAAATCAATTGTTTCTAATACATGTTATAAACAAATGTTTATCTTAGTACGCCCAGTCTTCAGATTATAAATTAAGCTTAGTTCAGCGAGCAACTACCACCACTGATAGCGTGGAAATATACTTGTGAGGGCAACATTAGGTTCGAATAAATAAATAAACTACTATATTCATTACTAGCAGTATCGCCCGGCGTTGCTCGGACTTGTAAGGGAAATAACTATATAAGCCTTTTTAGAGAGTTATAGCCAAAAAATAGCAAATAAAAATGCATTAAAAATGGGAAAAAAATTATGGTAAATTTTTTTTTAAATCGTTGACTCATCGTAGACATTTTTAGAGAGTTGCTTCCCTTATATAATAGCGAAAAAATGCATTAAAATGAAAAAAATGATGGTAAATTATTTTTAAAATCGTAGACTCATTGTAGACGCGTGCTAATACCCAGAAGGGCTCTATATGAATCACGACTATAAGATACCCGCTTTTGGTTACACTGCACCGCAAAATGTGGGAGTAGTTAGGAATCTAAATCATAGGAGACAGACACACAACTTGACTTTTATATATAAAGATAACATTTTCCAAACGTACATTCCTACGTATCTATACATAATACATACATGCATACACACATACGCTCACACATACACATACACCCGCACAAATACATACATACATGGTGATTGCTTCATCTTTGCAGGCGATTGCCATCTCTCAATGTACCGCCATCAACCATCATCAGCTCCAAACGTCCGTCCATGACCCCTTAGGTGGCTTTTAAGTCCAGCATTAGATTTGCGCGGTCTGCAGCAAACGTGAGACAGAAAAGATATGACCTCTATTGGATTTATTCGGTCAGCTTGTGGGATGTCATTGAAGGCGGTGAGCTGGCGGAAACGTTAGCACGCCGGGCGTAATGCGTAGCCGTATTTCGTCTGCCGCTACGTTCTGAGTTCAAATTCCGCCGAGGTTGACTTTGCCTTTCATCCTTTCGGGGTCGATTAAGTAAGTACCAGTTACGTACTGGGGTCGATATAATCGACTTAATCCGTTTGTCTGTCCTTGTTTGTCCCCTCTATGTTTAGCCCCTTGTGGGTAGTAAAGAAATAGGATGTCATCCTTATGTACCTTTAAATACCTTTAAAGACCAGATATTGATTTGCAGATGCTGTCTCACCTAGCATTGGAGTTGGCTTTTTATGTGATACACACATACATACATGACGATGGCTGCCCCCTCGTTATCGAGTATGGTCATTGCACGAAGCTTAACTGTTATTGATGCTGTGATCGAATGTGACTTTTATTTGCTTTTTAAGGCTACAGCCAGCCATTCAGTTGAGACTCACAGCACCATCAACAATCATGAACAATGTTGTTATCGTGCAATGCCTTTACAAGAAGATTGTTTTTGAAGTGAGGAAAGGCTGTGCATTGAGTCAATCCCACTCACTAAGCAACAGCAGCCATAATCCGAAAAGAAGAACAAGTCAACATCATCGGTAACCACTGAGCCGCAGATTTTATGTCGGAGTTACCTGAGTTACCATTGGGAGTGAAGGACTCCTAGCCTTTGTTAGGACATACATACATACATACAAACATACATACATTCATGCATACATACATACATACATACATACATACATACATACATAATGCATACATGCATACATACATACATACATACATACATACATACATACATACATACATACATACATACATACATACATACATACTGCCTAAATACCAATCTTGAGAAATTGAGCTTTTCAAAATCAGAAGGGAGATAGCTGGTACGAAGACTACAGATCCAGTCCATCACTAGAACTGTAAACATTTTCTCGAAGTTTATCATTTAAGTATATATGAGCATGTCTAGACATGCAACTATATACATGAGAATACATACATAAAACAAAACATACAAATCTGTACACACACATACAACCATACACACCTACGCTATTAATTTCGTTCTTGTTTGAATGTGTACACATCATTGTGGAATCTCGTATGTTTTGACGTCAAACTTGGTCGACGGGGTTGTAAATTCACGGCGTTGAGGATTCATAATTTTGTGTATATATATATATATTCTCTGAATCATGTGATGTCATGAATATGTGTAATGCACATTTATCTGTGTAATGAGGAATTTCAGCTCAAGTTTATGGAGGCATGTGTCATTTATGCATGCCCCTCTACGAATAAATAGTTGATATCCAGAGAAAAACTTATTCAGGCTGAAGGGTTGGCAGTGTAGGTGGGATGGGGTCATGCTTGAAATTTCGAAGTATGAAATATTGCTTGTTCGTGCAGGGGGAGAAAGTTTCTTCCTTAATGGAATTGTCTCCCAGGATCTGTATATTTATTTGTTTAGCCCCAAATCCCGTACAGTCCCCTGTAGCTTCGTATATTTTCCCCAAAATGGAGACGTGTATCAACGTCTCCTGTGGCAGGCTTAGTAATTGCTGAAAAATCTTATCTTAACATGAAACCAATGGTAGCCTTATTAACTCACAAATAAAATGCGTGTGTGTGTGTGTGTGTGTTTTGTGTGTTTGAAAATATGTCTTAAACTAATCAGTGCGCGAAGATGGTAATTAAGCATAACATATCGAAATGTTTATAAAATATTTATTAACACATTAAAGCAGTCACTTCTGACATGCAAGGGGATAGACGACTAACAGAAGAGGATGCCCCCTTCGGTCATGAATGACCATGGGATTGCACATAGAGAGTTACCCTCCGAGGCACAAGTCCGGGCAAAGTTGTTTTTCTTTTATAGTCGCCCATGCATACCACCATCCCCTCTCCACATCACTGATATAATCCAAGGAAAAGGCAAAGGCTGATACAGCTTGGCACCAGTGATGTCGCTACTCATTTCTACAACTGAGTTAACTGGAGCAACGTGAAATAAGGTGTTTTGCTCAAGAACACAACACCCAGCCCGGTTCGGATATCGAACTCACCACCTCACGATCGTAAGCTCGATGCTCTAACCACTGAGCCATGCGCCTAAGGACGACTAACAAGTGTTTCTTTTATGAGGGATTGCACACAAACTGAATGTGAGCTAAAATATTTTCAAATTATGTGTGGACTTATACAACTAAACGTGAATGTGGATGTCTATGTGCAAAACACACACAAATTTTAACGCATATAAATATGTGTACTTGTGTATGTGTGTGCGTGTGTGGGTATGTGTGTACGAGTGATGTGTGTGTGAGAGAGAGAAAGAGAGAGAGAGAGAGAGAGAGAGAGAGAAAGAGAGAGAGAGAGAAAGAGAGAGAGAGTGCATGTGTGTAATCTAAAATATTAATGGAGGTAGATTAGCTGGAAAGCTGGAAGTAATTCGTATCCCGGTAACTCTGTATCCAAAGACTAAACAACCAAATATAACGCGTTTTAGAATGTAATTTGTTTTCTATTATATTTGAATTAAACTTTAGATTAACAATTGAAGGATATGGGACAAAAGAATTAACTAGGATTAAATCGTTAAAATATTCATAGTTATAACAGAAATAACATCACTAGTATCTAAGGTTTGATGTTAGATTTTTTTCCTGTCATAGGCGTAGCTGCGTGGTAAGGAGTTTGCTTCCTAACCAAATTGCTCCGGGTTCAAGTCCTACTGCGTGGCACCTTGGACATGTGTCTTCTACTATATCCTCGGACCAACTAAAAAACTTTTAAGTGAATTTATTAGGCAGAGACTGAAAGAAGCCCGTCGTATATATATATATGTGTGTGTGTTTGTCCCCCTGACATAGCGGTTCGGTAAAAGAGATTGTTGTTGGAATAAATGTCAGGCTTAAAAAAAAAAAATAGACAAAAAATTCTTCATGGCAGTGCTCCTGCTTGGCCGCAGTCTAATGATTGTAACAAATAAAGGATAAACGTTATACGATAAAAGGCGGCGAACTGGCAGAAACGTTAGCACGCCGGGCGAAATGCGTAGCCGTATTTCGTCTGCCGTTACGTTCTGAGTTCAAATTCCGCCGAGGTTGACTTTGCCTTTCATCCTTTCGGGGTCGATAAATTAAGTACCAGTTGCGCACTGGGGTCGATGTAATCGACTTAAGCCCTTTGTCTGTCCTTGTTTGTCCCCTCTATGTTTAGCCCCTTGTGGGTAGTAAAGAAATAAGTTATACGATAAACTCAAAATAGATCAATGTTACAGTTATCAATTAAGCATAAAGCACCACCACCATCAGAACGAATTGCATAAAGATAACCAGAAATCTAAGCAAGCAATAAAGTAACATGACTACAATATCTATAGATATAAATATAATTGGCGTGACTATGCTGTAACTAGAATGAAGGGGCAATCAAAACCTCGCGAACACACAAACACACACACACAAGACGTATTCAATGCGCATATGTCTCTCTCTCATATATATATATATATATATATATATATATATATATATACATATATATCACCGTGACCGACCAGACCATCAGATGTTGCTACACATCGCTGGTCACAATGCGCTTCGCATTGTTTTTAGCCTTCAAATGACGCCACCCCGGTGGCTAAGCGGGCAGGCCAACAGAAGAAAGAGTGAGAGAAAGTTGTGGCGAAAGAGTACAGCAGGGATCGCCACCACCCCCTGCCGGAGCCCCGTGGCGCTTTTATGTGTTTTCGCTCAATAAACACTCACAAGGCCCGGTCTGGGAATCGAAACCGCGATCCTACGACCGCGAGTCCGCTGCCCTAACCACTGGGCCATTGCGCCTCCACATATACATCTAAATATATACATATATCTGTATCTATATATATATATATATATATATATATATATATACGCACGCATGCACACGGAGAAACAGATAGGTAGATAGATAGATAGATAGATAGATAGATAGATAGATAGATAGATAGATAGATAGATAGACAGACATACGTATATATCCACGTGTGATTGTACATATATATTCATTTATGTGTTTGTGTGTTCGTGTATATATGTAAGTACGAGCATATGATTTTCCGTCTCATATGCAAATACGTTTTGTCTTGTCTAACATAATTTTGTTTAAATTTATATTTAGCTTCACATATTACTCTAAACATCTGACCACTCTTAGGAAACATTAACAGAACATAAAATCGAAATATTTAACGTTTTGAATCATTCATTTGCGTATGACAGCATCTCTGGGGAAGATTTGTTTTCTGAATAGACAAGTATCTTTCAATAATTGCTATTTCAATCTATATTTTATTGGCATTTTGAAATTTTTTTAGTTTGAAGTTAATCAAAAGATTCCATTCGGGTTAAATTAAATTCACTTTGCGTCGTCAAAATCTGAAAACTGTATCGTGCAAAGTTGAAAGTTACCGGAAACACGTTTTATATGGTAAGTGATTTATATTCTGCCGCGACCCTAACTGAATCCATTGTCGAGGTGTTTTATTGCAACAGATCCGTATACAGAGCTGCAAGCAGACAACACAAGAAGGAAATAAACTGCACTGTAACCAACGGCTGTACAGTAAAATCGATAAGGATTTCGTTAATTAGGATTGGATTATGATGGAACTGGCAAAACAAAACACGAAATGAATAACTGCAATGTTCCATGCATTTTAAGCAATATTTAGTTACTCATGAAACTTCTTTGAATGTGCAGTTTCATCATGATCTAATGTGTTACAATTTCATAAACCGTAAGAATTGATACCGGCTTTCAATTTGTCGTGAAATAAGTATCTGTATAATACTAAGATTGACCAAATCAACGGTTTAGTCCCCAACAGACTGTATGACTTTATGCTCATAAAACTATAAAATTATATTGTGGCTGTGTGGTAAGTAACTTGCTAACCAACCACATGATTCCGGGTTCAGTCCCACTGCGTGGCACCTTGGGCAAGTGTCTTCTACTATAGCCTCGGGCCGACCAAAGCCTTGTGACTGGATTTGGTAGACGGAAACTGAAAGAAGCCCGTCGTATATATGTGTATATATATATAATATATATATATATATATATATATACGCGTGTGTGTGCTTGTGTGTCTGTGTTTGTCCCCCTAGCATTACTTGACAACCGATGCTGGTGTGTTTATGTCCCCGTTACTTAGCGGTTCGGCAAAAGAGACCGATAGAATAAGTACTGGGCTTACAAAAGAATAAGTCCCGGGGTCGAGTTGCTCGACTAAAGGCGGTGCTCCAGCATGGCCGCAGTCAAATGACTGAAACAAGTAAAAGAGTAAAAGAGTAAGAGAGTATACAAAGCCTCCGTAACACCAGTCGATAATATTCTGAGAAACGATACGAACCTAAAGGCCAATCAATTCAAACAACGATTTAGACAGCACGTGCACTCCTTCAGATGCCGAAACAGAAAAAAAACTCCTCTTCTCTGTTTTACTTCACCCAGGGCAAGAAAACGAATTCCCTAACTTCAGATGCAGGATCTCATGAGACCCCTTTTCCGATGATCACCAGTCTTGCCTACACAGCAACCAGAAGAGTTGCGCAAAACACGAACTGGATAAACTTGACACCTTCAGACGGTTAGCTTGACCATATGAAGGAATGAATCTCCATCTTGTCAACAGCTACACATGGTAGGGAGGCGCAATGGCCCAGTGGTTAGGGCAGCGGACTCGCGGTCGTAGGATCGCGGTTTCGATTCCCAGACCGGGCGTTGTGAGTGTTTATTGAGCGAAAACACCTAAAGCTCCACGAGGCTCCGGCAGGGTGTGGTGATCCCCGCTGTACTCTTTCACCACAACTTTCTCTCACTCTTACTTCCTGTTTCTGTTGTACCTGTATTTCAAAGGGCCGGCCTTGTCACACTCTGTGTCACGCTGAATATCCCCGAGAAAAACGTTATGGGTACACGTTAATTTCACGAGCAGGCTGTTCCGTTGATCAGATCAACCGGAACCCTCGTCGTCGTAACCGACGGAGTGCTTCCTCACACATGGTAGACCCACTGGTGACGCTAGACTATCCGTTCCGGCACATGAATAAACAAACAGGTGAGGGTCGGGATACCCTCTGTGAGAATGTACTTGACCGAACGACTATAAATTGTAGTCGTGCGAGTGAGAGACGTAGAGTAGGCGTTAATGCAGAGAGAAGTAAAAGGCTTAAGCCAGAAAAAGGGAAAAGAGTGGGAAGGAAAATAAGGGAAAACTGGGAGAAGAGAAGAATGTGAAGAATGAAAAGAAAATATACACGATAGATGCTTGGGTGGAGAGAAGGAGGCTGGATTAACGTTATAAGACATAAACCTTTCTGTAATTAATGTTAGCTATCGAAGATTATTGAAAGGGTGATGGTGGGGGTGTTTCTGAAAGCTGACGGCAAGTTGATTGACACAGAGAGGCGATAGATAGAGAAAGTAAGATTAATAATACTAGAGAAAGCTTAGGAGGATAATGCTATAGCCTCGGATTGACCAAAGCCTTGTGAGTGAATTTGGTAGACAGAAACTGAAAAGTAGCCCATCATATATGTGTGCGTGTGTGTGTGTGTGTGCGTGTGTGCATGTGTGTTGTGTGTGTTTGTGTGTGTGTATGTGTGTGTGTATATGTCAGATACCTATTTCTTTACTACCCACAAGGGGCTAAACACAGAGGAGACAAACAAGGACAGACAAACGGATTAAGTCGACTACATCGACCCCAGTGCGTAACTGGTACTTAATTTATCGACCCCGAAAGGATGAAAGGCAAAGTAGACCTCGGCGGAATTTGAACTCAGAACGTAACGGCAGACGAAATACTGCTACGCATTTTACCCGGCGTGCTAACGTTTCTGCCAGCTCGCCGCCTTTGTGTGTTAGATACCACCGCTTGACAAACGATGCTGATGTGTTAACGCCCCTGTAACTTAGCGCTTCAGCAAAAAAAGCCGATAGTGTAAGTACCAGGTCAAAAAAAAAAAAAAATAGCAGTACTGGGGTTGATACATTTGAGTAAAAATTCTTCAAAGCAGTGCCTCAGCATGGCCACAGTGTAATTACTCAAGCAAGTAAATGATAAAACATAATGTTTGTGTGTGTGTGTGTGTGTGTGTGTGTGTGTGTGTGTGTGTGTGTGTGTGTGTGTGTGTGTGTGTACATAAAAATACATCTACATCTGAACGTATATATATATATATGTACATATTAATACGCATAAAATACATATACATATGTGAAAGCATACAATCATACATCTATATACGCACACGCATGCCTAAATTGGTTGCCGTTGAAGGGTTTATAGGTTTATACTAATGTTATAAAAAATATGATTTTCTAAAAATCTAAAGTCCTTGCTATAACGTGCAAAAAAAAAAGGAATATGAAGCACAAAAAATATAATAATATTATAAATTGTAAAAGAATGAATAGAACTTGCAAGACCAATGCACAGTTACGTTAAAGCAACTCATGCAGTGGTGTCTAATTTCACGATACATCACGTACTGATCGCTACACATGTCCAGTTGGTTAATTCTGAACTGAGGAACTTGCCTGCAAACACTCTGCATTACATATCAATGGGACCACGACTCGCCTGCATTCATTTTTTCGGCATACATCCACAAGCTTATTATATTATGCCATCTTCTTTTGTATTTCGTTCTCAGTGCACTCTTTTATGAGAAATGAGATTTCTTATAACATTCACTTCATTGGACGTTTCTATTCGCACCGCCACCGCGTCTCGTCTCAGCATGTTAAAGCGACAGTTTTCGGGAACTTCAACTGTTTCACCGCGGCACCTTTCAGCTTCCAGCGTTTTGTTGTCTCAAACACGCCGAAGAAGTACCCGATATTAACTTCTCCCCAGTCCTGGTGGCAAAGGCTATGATCTTACCCAGGAATTTTGGACAGTTGCTAATAATTTAAGCAGTCTCTTCTCAAACACAGGGGGAAAGCCAGCTGTTTCACTTTTATCCCGCAAAACATATTGAGTGGACTTTGCAGAACAATCTTAGACAATGTGAGTTAAGATTTTTATTCGATGCTGCTGCTCGGATTTCGAAGGTTCAGGCCATGAAACTTTACGCTACACCATTTCCTTCTATCACTTCGAAGTCCTCCACTGTCGCATTCGAAACATTCCGCTATAAATTTGGAAATAATTGGTCGCAGCGCTTCTGCTCCGGTATTTGCTTCGTGAGTCGACATGAGTCCGTTAGAAGGGTGGATCGCTTTCTAACCCCTATTTTTATATGCCTCCTATGTAATTGAACATGTCGCAACGTCGTAATGAACTTCCATATCACACTCCCCACTCACTTGAAGGCGTCCGGTGGGTGAACAAAGCCGTGATGTCCTTCTCCCAAATCCACTTCCCAACTGGCGGAAACGCCCGGGCAGGCATCTGAAGACCTGGGCTACGACGATCAAGGAGGACCTCTCCGTGTTCACGGGTCCGCAGGTGGTCGGCCTGCACCGATGCAACCGTGACTGGCTCGCTATCTCCAGTGAACTGGCGCAGGACCGTCGTGCGTGAGCTGCCATGGTTCGAGATGCCTCGAGGGTGGTAGAAGAAGCCGACTCAACCCGCCCAGCGTGAATGTCGCCACAAGTACAAGTAAGTAAGTCCCCACTCACGTGCTTCATTGAACTGTCGTCACAAGCTCTTCAGTTGCTCCCTAAGCTAGTGGAGGAAAATGGTGGTAGTTGTATGAAAAAAAAAAATGTTCAGTTGCAACGTTGGGAAAAGCTGCTCGAAAAATAGAACGAACGACTTCGTTATACAAGGCTCACACCATTTCCTTGCTAGCTTGGGTTAACATTACCGATTGTCCGAAGTGGATCATGCTATTTCGAAACTCAGACGATGCAGGAATTGCAGAATTCTTCCTTCGAACATGATTGGTTCCCGCATGCATTTCATACATACATACATACATACATACATACTACATACATATACACATACATATACACATACATGCATTTCATACATACATACATACATACATACATACATACATACATACATACATATACACATACATACATACATACATACATACATACATACATACATACATATACACATACATACATACATACATACATACATACATACATATACACATACATACATACATACATACATACATACATACATACATACATATACACATACATATACATACATACATACATACATACATACATACATACATACATACATACACATACATACATACATACATACATACATACATACATATACACATACATACATACATACATACATACATATACACATACATACATACATACATACATCCATCCATACATACATACATACATACATACATACATACATACATACATACATACATCCATACATACATACATCCATACATCCATACATACATACATACATACATACATCCATACATCCATCCATACATACATACATACATACATACATACATACATACATACATACATACATACATTACATACATTACATACATACACACATACATACATACATACATACATACATACATACATTACATACATACATACATACATACATACATTACATACATACATACATCCATACATACATACATACATACATACATACATTACATACATACATACATACATACATACATACATACATACATTACATACAT
>NC_042998.1:188753662-188761162 GCF_006345805.1 Octopus sinensis
CAGCTTCACAAGGCTTTGGTCGGCCGAGCAGAAAACACTTGCCCAAGGCACCACACAGTGGGACTGAACCCGGAACCATTTGGTTGGTAAGCAAGCTTCTTACCACACACCTATCCAGCACCCACAAAAATATTAATAATTCTTCTTTCTACTGAAGACACAAGGGCTGAAATTTGGTGGGAGGGGAGTGCAGGATGGGTGTGTGGTAAGAAGCTTGCTTACCAACCAAATGGTTCCGGGTTCAGTCCCACTGTGTGGCGCCTTGAGCAAGTGTTTTCTGCTCGGGCCGACCAAAGCCTTGTGAAACAGAAAACAACCCATCGTATATATGTATATGTTTATGTGTCCATGTTTGTCCCCGCACCATTGCTTGACAACCGGTGTTTGTGTGTTTACGCCCCCTAACTGAGTGTTTCATTGGTATTTAATCTATCGTCCCCGAAAGGATGAAAGGTGAAGTCGACCTCGGCGAAATTTGAACTTAGAAAGTAGCGACGGGCGAAATACCGCTAAGCATTTCGTCTAGCGTGTTAAACGATTCTGCCAACTCACCTTTCATTTATTTATATCAATAAATATATATATGTATACATATATATACCTACACACACACATATATATATATACATAGTTACCGGCACATAAATACACCAGCACCGGTTGTCACATGGTGGGAATAAAACACAAACACACACATGTTTATATATATATATATATATATATATATATATATATATATATATATAGAGAGAGAGAGAGAGAGAGAGAGAGAGAGATAGTTAGATAGATAGATAGATGGATGGATAGATAGATAGATAGATATAGATAGATAGATAGATAGATAGATAGATAGATGCATGCATACACATAATACATACATATTCATACACGTATGTATGTATGTATGTATGTATGTATGTATGTATGTATGTATGTATGTATGTATGTATGTATGTGTGTGTGTGTATGTACGTATGTATGTATATATGTATGTATGTATGTGTGTATGTGTGTATGTGTGTATGTATGTATGTATGTATGTATGTATGTATGTATGCATGCATGACTGTATAGACATACGCACACACAAACACTCATATGTATACAGCGAGAAGGGAGTTTAAAGCCTACATATAAAGAGAGACCACTATATTAGCTATATACACGACGTAAGTGTCGCTAAAAAAATCGAATTCTCAACCTTTTTTTAACCATACAAGCATGACTGAAATCATCCCGTACAGATTTTATTTTTTCTTTGTCTCTCAAAGGGAGATTTAATTTTATGTATTTTATGATAATCACTTGAGATTGATTACATCCACTCATGAAGACACGCAAGGAATCATCCTCCACAACAACTCCTCATCAGCTCCCAAACAAAACGAGGTGGAGATGGGCTGTGTCATGCACCCTCACGCTCTGGATTGAACACAGATCAAAGAAAACTAACTGCATACGAGCTTATTGCATTTCCATGTGAAATCGAGAATATGTGGGTTTTTCCTGGTGTAAGGGGGATAACTCACGAAAACTATTTTGAGTAGTGTTAAATTTCACGTCAAGTAGAACAAAAATATTCTGTCATGATATTTGGCGCTGTGCTGTGCGGGCTTAAAGTAATCATTTATATGTAATGACCCTCTACGTGATACCTATATCTGCTAGAAAAGGCAGCAAAATTCCCCTTATTGTGCAATGAAACGTTTTGAAATGAGAAAGGCATTAATGAATTCCAAGATAAGACAATGTTTAGGTTGGAGCGCTTCTGATATTGTCTTGGTCTTCTCAACCAAGCTGACCTGGAACTAAACAACTCTAATAACAAGAACAGCACCAGCAACAACAGTTACAGCAACAACTTGCCTGTATTGTTTGAACAAGTAAATGGATTTACTTGTTATTTTTTTCGGATTCGGAAAATATTTTCATATATAGGCGCAGGAGTGGCATCTTGGGCAAGTGTCTTCTGCTACAGCCCCGGGCCGACCAATGCCTTGTGAGTGGATTTTGGTAGACGGAAACTGAAAGAAGCCCGTCGTATATATATAGGCGCAGGAGTGGCTGTGTGGTAAGTGGCTTGCTAACCAACCACATGGTTCCGGGTTCAGTCCCACTGCGTGGCATCTTGGGCAAGTGTCTTCTGCTACAGCCCCGGGCCGACCAATGCCTTGTGAGTGGATTTTGGTAGACGGAAACTGAAAGAAGCCCGTCGTATATATGTATATACATATATATATGTATGTGTGTGCGTGTTTGTCCCCCTAGCATTGCTTGAAAACCGATGCTGGTGTGTTTACGTCCCCGTCACTTAGCGGTTCGGCAAAAGATACCGATAGAATAAGTACTGGGCTTACAAAGAATAAGTCCCGGGGTCGATTTGCTCGACTAAAGGCGGTGCTCCAGCATGGCCACAGTCAAATGACTGAAACAAGTAAAAGAGTAAAAGAGAGTATATATAACTCAGCAATCACAATTATTGTATCTAACTCTTTGCCTGTCCAATGGATTTTCATAAATGCATCCTAAACGTCCGTGATTGCGTTCAGACTTATAGTTAGCCATTGTTTCATACGATTTGAATGAAATAAAGCTTTCTTTTCCTAAATCCCAAATACTCTAGTGGCTGGAAAAAAACTTGAGAATGTGTATCATATATGATGTATGAGCGCAAGTAAAATGTGTTCTGCGAATCACACGTGATAAACAGGACCGGTAAAGAGTAGATATGATTATCTATTATGTAGGCAAAAGCGTTTATTTAACAGACTAGAAATAGGAAGTCAAACTGTATGTGACTTTGTGAAATGTTGGAAAGATTCTGTGAATGCAGTTCATGGGATATTATATAGATGTTGATTTTTCCTGTTGAATCGGTACAAAATGAAGTAGTACTGCAGAAAAAGTATAAAATTGATCTAATTGATCACCGTGCATTACTTGCTATTATTTTAACGACGTCTGCAAAATGAGTTCTTCATAACAGGAAATGAATTCCTACAAGGGCAAGATCAAAATCTCAAAGGTACAAAGTTTATAGAATTAAGAGGCTTTTGTTTTAATGCGGTTTTGAACATTCTTGTTCATAGTAGATCAAAATCTCAAATGTACATAGTACATAGTAGATCAAAATCTCAAATGTACAAATTCCGGTATTCAATTCGTTATTTCTTATTTCTTTATTGTCCACAAGGGGCTAAACATAGAGGGGACAAACAAGGACAGACAAACGGATTAAGTCGATTACATCGACCCCAGTGTGTAACTGATACTTAATTTGATCGACCCCAAAAGGATGAAAGACCTCGGCGAAATTTGAACTCAGAACGTAACGGCAGACGAAATACCGCTAGATAGTTCGCCCGTCGTGCAAACGTTTCTGCCAGCTCGCCGCCTTATTTCTTTTGGAGTATGAAAGCAACTTCGAACCTGAAATTTTAATTTCATGCATACATACATACATACATACATACATACATACATACATACATACATACATACATACATACATACATACATACATGCACATATGCATACACACACATACATACATACATACATACATACATACATACATACATACATACAACATACATACATACAACTGCTTCGAAACCTCCAGCTTCTATATCCAGACTATGAATTCACATTCACATAATTAGAGCACTAGGTTTTGTTAGTAAATGCTTAAAGGAGAATCTGGATAAAATGGGGTTTTCAGAAAGAGGAATCGACCAGTTAATTTGTACATTAGAAGTGCAATCTGTGAGTGGAACAGTTAAAATCTGCAAGACTTTTCTCAAGTTCCAAATGCGAATTTGTCTATGCAGGAAACCGGCTCCCTCCTCAGTGGAATATTTATAAGACATTTCAAACATTGCTGGTTTAAACACGTTTCTTGTTTGGGACGGACCCGCCATTTTATGCCCTTGATACCACACGAGAAGCAGAAATGGAAAGTATCAAGGCAATGTTTCATTGTCACATAAAAGAAAAAATAACGGTTGGTAGATCTTCGTTTTCGTGTTGGTGACCAGCATGATCGTCTTTCATACTCGCCTAGAGGGTTCAGCTAACATAGCTACCTCCTTACCGATGCGTACATTCAGTTCAGTATCGAGGGATATGTTACTAGAGCTATTTGAGCCAGGCTAGAGTGTAATTTCCGATGCAGATACTGAGAACGTTACTTATGTTGGGAGTCACAATTTTGATCTTATGGAAGTTGATATTCAGGTTAAAGTTTCTACACAACAAAGCCAAGCAGATGAAGAAATACTACAGAACATCCTTGAGTGCGGTGTAAGGGTGGCGATATCTTGTTGATAAAAACATTTTTTTTTCTCATGAAGTTGCTTTGGAATGAACAATTTTCCGTCATTTCTTGTGTTCAGGAATGCACCATTCTCTGATAAACAAAAGGCAAGCGCAGCTGCTAGGAAAAGATGTTAAAGAGCGTGAGGGTGCATGACACAGCCCATCTCCACCTCGTTTTGTTTGGGAGCTGATGAGGAGTTGTTGTGGAGGATGATTCCTTGCGTGTCTTCATGAGTGGATGTAATCAATCTCAAGTGATTATCATCTAAATTTCTGGAACAAAGTAAAGAGTATTTATTAACGAGATCAAAAACTTTTGTCAGGTCGAAGAAGACAATGTAATCTGGTAAGAACCATATGGTTATTGCCTTTCCAACAGGACTTAGAACAAAGATATGCATGATAGTTAATTAAGTTGGTTGTTACAACTAATGTGTTGTCAGTTGTTTGCGTATAGGATGGTGATATTTGCGTTTCTCAGATCCTGAGGCATTGCTCTCCCGCCTCTCTCACTCTCGCATTGACATAGACATTAATGTGGAGTAAAGCAGCGGTTTTTCTACTCCTGACTACCCTTGAGAGGAAATCGTCTTTATACGAGCTTTAACGTATGCGAAGAAGTTAACAGCCTTACACAAATCTGATATGCTTGGCGGGCCCTCAAGGCTTTGCATGACAGTCAGGCTCATGGCACTTTCAAATGCATTGTGCACGAGTTGAGCTTCTGGTGGTGCTCGACTCATTTTATCATCTCGGACATCAGGGGAAATGACATGGTTTAATGATTATGCTTTAATGATTTCTGCGATACGTTTCTTTATATCGTCATAAATAAGATTGGATGGGAGAACCGATTCAAGGTATTACCTATCTCTGTAATTCTGAATGAAAGCTAAATAATATATCTCTTACATCTTAGCAGTAAAACCTGCATTTATGCATATAATAAATGTAACAATGGTACCTGGAATCAAAAGATAGAAAGTGAACAAATGTGCATATTTTGGAACATAAATAATTATGTAATCTACATTCATTGATATTTAGCAAAGAACTTTTTCTGCGAGGCCGCTAACTGCGAGAAAACCTATTCCTTAATTTTCTAAAAGGCATTTAACAGAGAATACGAAATTATAATCAATCAACACACTTATTTTAGTGCAATTTTCATTATTTTATGATACAGCTATCCATCACTACAATCCTTAAACAATAGTTTCACAGCATTTTATACTAATTAGTTAGCAATTACTATGAAGTAGAGTGTCATTAGATGGCATCTTAATTAACTCATTTGACATTTAAAAGGTGATAGGCAATATGTTTAGCCAAGATTTTCATTGAAAAACCTTTAAATATAATTAATTCCTGCGTTAGCTAATGAAATTCTGAATAAAATACCCAATAAAAAAATTATATATATATTATTGTTATTTATGTATTGGTTTATGTCTATCACTGTTTGAGTTGCATAATAGTGGTTTTATCACTAATTTATAATTTATATATATATATATATATATATATATATATATATATATACATATATATATATCGAGAGAGGTGTATGTTTATATGCACACAGATGTTTGACATGCATGCAAGACATGCATGTAGCTAGGGTGAGATGTATATCGCGGCTGACCCATGTATATTCAACGTTGTGTCCATATGAATATAGCGCTAATGAGTTCTTGCCCAACTTCACTCAAATATTCATGCCTCTGTTATTAGTGGCATCATTGATTATAAGATTACATTGCTTTATAGACATTGTTTGATGAGATGCATTTATGGGAGATATTAAGAACGACCGATATGGTGCAAGTGGAAATGGTGTGAAGAATTGTCTCCGGGTATTTGTCATCACAGCAGTGAACGTTGAACCTGCACTGATTCCATAGTGGCACGGTAGAATCTTTGACTAAAATAATTTGGTTAGGATGACTGGCAGGTAACACTGAAATCATTACGTGAAACCTATGCAGGTGTCTAGGAAAATAATGCACTAGCACCATTCCTATTTATCATCTGTCTGGGATGCATCGTTAATATAGCAATTTACAAAACTCAAGAACAAAATCTACCGTCACAATAAGAAACATGGATTTTGCAGAAACCATGTCAAAAGCTGCCAGTCTTCACATAAACATGAAAAAGTAGAATATGTTATTGGTCTTTATGTCAAGTAATAGATCTGTATACATCTACTATGAACAAGAATGTTCAAAACCGCATTAAAACAAAAGCCTCTTACTTCTATAAACTTTGTACATTTAAGAAGTAATAGTGCATCCAGGAAAAGATCCTGTTCAAAATATTGATATGTGCTTGTATACATTATCGAGGCTATTGCTAATACCAATGTGGTATGCGCCTCTTCCTGTTGTATTTGAGAAGGTTGTTTTGCAAGGTCATTAAATAACGATTACTGATTTAGGCAGAAGGTGAGCAATTTTAAGGGGAGAGGATTAGTCGATGTCATCGACTCCAGTATTTGACTTATTTAATCACATTGCAGAATCACCCCCCCTCTCTCTCTCTCTATATATATATATATATTATCACCCCCCTCTCTCTCTCTCTCTCTATATATATATATATATATATATATATATTATATAGAGGGTACTATTATTCATATATCCTATTTTTAAATTTATATATATATAAATATATATATATATACAGCGAGCGAGTAGGAGAGAAGGAAAGAGAGAGCAATGTGTCATATTTAACGTATATACACCGTCGAAAGAATAATGCCCGGCTTTTGTGTGTGTGCGTGCATGTTAAGGGCAAGATGCAAATCTTCCCAGTACTGACCCGCGTGAACGTGTACTCATTAATAACATGCCTAGAGGAAATCTGTTCCCTCTGGTACATAGAAAACTTAATAATTCATTCACGGATATTACAGAAAACCGGTGGACTGGATAAAAAGTTGGTGTACTTAATTGAAGCACTGAATTAAGATAGCCATCCTACTTCAAACCCCCTGGGTTTGACATATATACTAAAACATTTTGTTGGTAAAATGAACCAATTAAAAGCTTCTAAATATGAATAGGGTAGCACCACTAATGAACAAAAGGTACAAACAAAAGATAGAATTGTCAAAACACTTTCTATCTATATAAAAAAAAACGAATGGCACATGGAAAGTCCACTTCCCACTCTTTA
>NC_042998.1:188766162-188771162 GCF_006345805.1 Octopus sinensis
GAGGTCGACTTTGCTTTTCATTCCTTCAGGGTCGATAAAATAAGTACCAGGCCTTGTGCCAGTAATAGAATTTATTAATGTTGTTGTTGTTGTTGTTCTTGTCGTTGCTGCTACTCTTGTTGTTGCTGTTTCTGCTACTGTTATTAGTAGAAGACGAAAGAGGAGAGAGGGCAGTGGGAAGAGGAGGAGAAGAAGAAGAAGAAGAAGAAGAAGAAGAAGAAGAAGAAGAAGAAGAAGTAAGAAGAAGAAGAAGAAGAAGAAGAAGAAGAAGAAGAAGAAGAAGAAGAAGAAGAAGAAGAAGAAGAAGAAGAAGAAGAAGAAGAAGAAGAAGAAGAAGAAGAAGAAGAAGAAGAAGAAGAAACTAAATGTGAGTGGGCAGTCTCCCAAAGATCTAAGAGAGAAATATGATATAAATATATGACTTCAGTTTCGTCTGGATGAGGAAACTTACAGCGGCGCCATCCTTAGCTACCATGAGACCTTCAAGTTTTCTAGATTACTGGTAGAAAGACATATATAATTCTAATAACATACACATAATTCGCCAAGTGTTATATTAATAATCATGAAAACACAATAAATTTTTACTTCACGAAATATACTCATCCATTATGTGTATATGTTCGAACGATACTGTTTGTGTACACAATACAAATATACATATATACATAAAATAAATATCATATAATTTATACAATATATATGTGTGTGTGTATATATATGAATATACATATATATATGTAGGTCCCGGGTTGAGTCGGGGTTAACCACAGTAAATAAGGTACTCAATACATAGCAGAGTAAATTAATTTATTTTATAGAAGGAGCTTCTACAGGACTAGAACTATTTCATTCAAATGAAATTATCAGGAAGTTAATTCGACCTCTTTAAAAGTCCAATAGATCTGTCATTTTAATGAATTTGAATTACCGTTTTCTGATGATATCTGCTAAGAAACAGCAATTTTAGCAAAACATACTAAGTAACAGTAATAATATATAAAAAAAAAACAAAACAAAAGCCGTCAGTATGACCCAAAGCTGTCAAGTAATGCTGAGTAAGTGCTATGGATATACTATAGTTAAGCTCCAGTTTCGGTGATTATGCGAATAAGGAGTCCAACGCAGGTCATATATCAGCATGTGCATATATCAAAAAGAAAATTTTCAGAATGAGATAAAAATAACCAAGGCTGTGAAGATTTTAGAACATTTATAAATAGAAGGTCTTACAGCTGTTTCCAGGATATTTATTATATCCATCCATCGGAGACGGTGCGAGAAAATTGTTAAGCAATAGTTAATTTAGATAAGATACGAAATAGAGAGTGAAGTGGAGGAATGAAAATAGATGTGAAATATGCTGGGATATTACATTTGTAGATCCATACTGGCTCTACAAATGCAATATTATGAGACCATTGAAATGATCGTAGTGAAGAACATGAAATATTAATTTGTTTCCTGTGATTACTTCAACTACACACTCACACAGACACACACAAACAAACAAACAAACAGATATACAAACACACGCACACATACGCATAAATATAATAACGCACACATGTGCACTTATGAATGGCTAATATTAACAGAAAACGTTATGGAACTTGGCACTTTGCCACACATAATTGTTTTGATTCTCTTGGAATACAAACTCAAAAATTTTTCCATTGTATATTATGCTGTGTTTACAGTACGTAGCAAAGTCAGAAATACAAATTTACATATTTTGCAAAAGTAAGCCTGGCTTTATGCGTATTTTCTCATCCAGTTATTTTTGCTATGTCAAATATTATTTGCTGCTCTTTATTTATTTGCACATGAATGGCAAATAACAAACAGGCATTTAAATATTTACTATGTGAAGTAGGGTTTAGCCTATAACAATATTTCAGGCGTGTTATAGTGTATCTACATTAGGTCAACATGATCCATATGACTGTTGCTATACCGTCTTGTAAACATTTTAACAGAATTTAGATAATCGACATGTTTTAGCATTTTAGCCTTCATATATAAAACTAGGCGTGGTAAACGCAAGATTTCAGTCGTGAAAATTACTGTTATAATGTCAAGCATAGAGGTGTTGAAGAACAAAACAGTGTAATACTTGGAGTGGTTCCAATATTTTCATATTTCTAATGGATATTATTGGGTTGTCCGGAAACTTCGTGCCGATTTTTAAAGGAAATAAAAAGGTCAATAAATACTTGCCATTACATTTTTAATCAACCAAATATGAACCATCTTGTTGCACAATGCGTCTCCACCTTTCCTTTAACTTGAAAATACCCTCTTCCCAGAATTGAGGTGGCTTCATGGCAAAGAATTCATCAAGGTATCTTTTTACATCATCTAAGGAATTGAAATTTTTACCATTAAGACTATTCTGTAGAGACCCGAATAAGTGGAAATCCGAAGGAGCAATATCTGGTGAATATGGAGGGCGGGGTAACACATCCCAGCCGGGCTACAGCAATTTTTGTCTGGTTCCCAAAGAAACATGCGATCTTGCATTATCATGTGGGAAAACAACACCCTTCCTGTTGGCCAATTCTGGACGTTTCTCATGAATTGCTGCTTTTAACTCGTCCAGTTGTGTGCAGTATTTCTCAGAATTAATTGTCTGGTTACTTGGGAGTTGCTCATAGTACAGAACTCCTTTCCAATCCCACCAGACAGAAAGCAAGATTTTTTTAGGGTAAAGAGGCTCATGTCACTTATTCCAGGATCGCTTTCTCTGAACATTTCAGTAGATAATCTATTTCTCATCACCTGTCACAATTTGCTTTAAAAAAGGCGCATTTTCATTTCGTTTATAAAGCGAATCACAGATGGAAATGCGATCCAAAAATTCTTCTCACTCAACTCATGTGGTACCCAAACATCGTAGCGGTTTGTGTACCCAAGCTTTACCAGGTGCTCATGAACGACGAATTTTGATAGGTTGAGGCTTTCTGCCAATTCCCGGGTTGTGCAATGTGGGTTATTCTCAATTAATGACTTGATTTGGTCATCATCTGTAGTGGATGATCTGCCTGATCACTCTTTATCAATAAGGCTACAATCTCCAGCTCGGAAACTTGCGAAACACTTCCGTACAGTTCTTTCGGATAAAGAAACATCACCGTAAACTGCGCATATTTCTTTGGTTGCTTGTGAGGCATGTTTCCCTTTACGGAAAAAGAAAAGCATCAAGTGTCAAAAATGAACTTTCTTATCTTCCATTTTAAAGGGTTACAGAATAACACAGGTTACAGGAACATAAACCTTCTTCCACGAATAGATAGCTTAAACTGTGCTCTAAATGGAGGTGTTGTCAAATCCTATTTTATGGACTCAACCATGTTCTAAAATAATTCGAAAGGTAAGCTACAATAAATCGGCACGAACTTTCCGGACAACCCAATACTTTGAGCCTCAAGACGGAAATTTATATAAAAAGTGCATCTATATTCTGACCTGCAAAAGCGGAGCATTATAATAACACAATGAACAGAGTGTTGTGTAAACCTAATACATTTGTCGTTTTACTTGCCTGTTTAACTCCTCGCCAGGCCTGATGGGGCAGACCTTTGATCAAATCTAGAGTTGACAACCATGCATTTTTCTTTAGACATCGTACGTCTAGAACTATATTATCTAACTAGCAGTATCGCCCCGCGTATCTCGGGTTTGTTTCGACCCTTTAGAATTGAAATTTTTTAAAAGTAAAAAAATTGCATTATGTAGCTTGTTATTCTCTTTAAGTTAACATTTTTCTTGTTGAAATACACCGAAAAATGGCGACATAGCAGTAAAAAAACCGTAAAAAATAGGGATTTTCATAGAAAAAAAAGCACCTTTTTGATGTAAATAATTTTTGGTGTTAAGATGGTCCAATTTGGATTTTTTTCTTCTATGAAAGAAAGAGCAAGCCTTCTTCTATCATACTTTCAATTTTGGTCAACTTGCGCCGCAGGGTCTCGGAGGAGATAGTGTTAGTTGAAGGCTATCAAACCTGCCAATACACAGACAACTTCAGCTTTATATATAGAGAGATTAAGCGATAATATAGATGCTCGATGATCTTGCTGAATATTTAGGATTTTTGACGTGCTGTTGCTGTACTGCTGCTGCTACTACTACTACTACTACTACTACCACCAGTATTGCTGCTGCTGTTGCTGCTGCTGTTGCTGCTTTTAGCCCAGACCTTTGGTATTTCGTTACATATCCATATCGTTCCGACCTGTGTAGGATATTCTCATGAGAGCGAGACCTGGCGTGGCAAATGAATGTCCTACTAATGAGTGTTTAAGTCAATGTCTTTCTTTTGACATTTTCAGTAATTATAACTAAATAATAGCTTTATAAACACGTTGCTTCACTTATTCTTATCATTTCGTATACATGATACATGAGTTATTTTAAATTTTATTCTATATATTTATGTTTTAACGATATATCCAAATATTTTATACTAAGGGCCATGCTTGTATATCTTTTTATCGATCGATCGATCTAGCTATCTGCCTGTCTATCTGTCAATCAATCTACCTATTTGTACATATTTTTTTATTCTTTATTCTTTTACTTGTTTCAGTCATTCGACAGCTGTCATGCTAGAACTCCGCCTTTAGTCGAAGAAATCGACCCCAGCACTTATTCATTGTAAGCTTAGTACTTACTCTTTCGATCTATTTTGCCAAACCGATAAGTTACGAGGGCGTAAACACACCAAGGTCGGTTGCAAAGCAATGCTGGGGGACAAACACAGACATACACACACACAAATGTACACACACAAATACACACACACACACACACATACACACACACACACACACACACACACACACACACACACATATATAATATAAATTAGAGATAAATATAAATAACAATAGAGATAAACATAAATAACAAATAATATATATTTTTATAAAACATATAACTGTGTCTTGGTTTATGTCTATCACTGTTTGAGTTGCATATATTGTGAAATTTGATTT
>NC_042998.1:188776162-188781162 GCF_006345805.1 Octopus sinensis
CAGCGCTACTAAACTGGGTTTTGTACCTATTTCCTGTATCCATTTGTTCAGATCTTTAAGGATAGTTCCCAGTGTAGCAACACTGCGTCCGACATTGTTCGGCAAATCAACCTTCTCTCAATAAATAAATGTATATTCGTTCAAAACCAGTTGTTTTCCCACTGACTGTTGACAACACCTATCTCCGCACATTCTGTTAAAGTAAATCGGATCTGCGCAAACGAAAACAAACGGCAGCCATTGTTGTGCAGAAGCAACATTTCTGCTATCCAAATTATTAGGCAGGTGCCTAATTTAGGTGTCATTGTAAGTCAGTAACCTGATAATACCTCGAATGAGAAGTCTACCAACGTGTCAGAGCTTGAAAAAGGAAAAAAAACAACCATAGAAATATCAAAAATACTGGGAAGAGATCACCAACAGTGAAAACATTTGTGCAGCGTCCTAATTCAGTCCGATTGAGGGCAGATAAGGATAAGTCGAGGGTTGCTTCAAATCATATTTTGTCACTTGTGAAAAATAAAGTTGTACAGAACCCATGTCTGACAAGTAGAGAAGTATTCAAACGTTGTAGGAGGGAAGACGTATCGAAAACTACCAAGTGTCACCCCTTGAAGCAGGTAGACAGGTATGGTTCAGAGAGTATTTCACTTTGAATCATTATAGCATTTTCATTAGCCCTGGCCTGGTCTGTTATTATTTCCTCTGTATCTTCTTTAGCTGCAATTTCGTTCCTTTTATCCCTTGCTGATTGCTTGATTTGGTCGATCTCTAATTCAGTTAGTAATTTCTTTTTCATAATATTTCTTCTGGCTCTGGCAAGTTTGCTACTGTCTATGTAGGGTCTTACTTCAAGGTGTTTCTGTCTCCAGTTTAAGTAAGTTTGTACAGTATTAGATTTATCTCTGAGGAAATATATGACATGGTAGAAGGCCGTAAGAAATTCTTTATCTCCCCTAGACCATTTTTCATTCTTTTTCCTTTGGTTATTTGATGACGAGCATGGATGGCCATCTGTTGGAATATTCCGGTTGTGGGTTACTTCCATCTCCTGCGTTTCGGGAAGATTTGATTCAGTAGCTGATTTTTCTTATCGAATCTGGTTCATCATTCGACTATGCGATCCTTGGTATTTCGGTTGACGATCGAACCGGTTTGTATTTTGCTTTATCACTGAGGTATGATTATTATTATTATTATTATTGTTGTTGTTTTTGTTTTTGTTGTTGTTGTTGTTGATGAGGAGGAGGAGGATATTGCTGTTGTTGAATTTTTAATCAAACTCTCATCATCTTAGAGCATTAAATTGCACTTCGGTGAGTTTCTAGAGAACTTGAGTGATATCAGAGAAAAAATAAGGTGAACAATTCCATCAAGTTCACCAAATGTAAAGACTATTACCGACAATAACAACATCATTTAAATATTTTCGAAGCTTTGTATAGCACAAGGAAAATATAACGACTGAACGAAAGAGAAGTGTGGATTGATGAGTTACTTCGCAAAAACACTACCATCTTGCTCGACGAAATTTTCCAAAAGCAAATGCATGTCACCTTTCTCGTTGCCAAAAGGTGAATAGGGAAATGGCATGACTCTGTTTTTGAGGCTTATGTCAAACCTCGAAAGAGAAGTTAGAAGAATCCCTGGCCAATTTATAGAAGAATGCGTGCTCTAATGACCGAAGTACGGCATACATAAACGTGTGCCTCATTTTTTAAACTGAGGACATGGAGAAAAGAGTAAATATAGTGCAACATTCGTCTTCTTACAGGCTGTAGTGTACTACATGTGGGGTGGGAAAAGATAGTAGGTCAAAAATTTTGGTACAAAAGTTGTACCTTGGCTTTTCACCTTTGCAGCACATTCCAGACAGTTGGTTCGGGCGGAAGAGATTCTCGTCATGATGTGGTTGACTGGATTCCGCATGAAGACGCAGGAGTTCTGGTGGTTCTAAAGAGCATAAAACCATTCCAGACCAGTCTTCCATTGAGTAAGCGGAGAGGCTGTTGATCGGACTGAAGAATGATAGTTATATATTATACTTTGGATGAAAACAAGTGTTATCTTAGTACTCTATATGATTTTTACAAAAGCCCGCATTATATTTAGTTTAGGTAAAACGTTACTTTCAAACACACAGTGCTGTTCAAATATCATTAATATTTACGTAACAGCTGATTCCAGAAAATAATTGTAAATGCACGTGAGAACAGTACATTAATTCGAAAACTCATTTATAGGCTAAATTATGAATGTAATATGGATTATTTATACATAGAAAGTTTACTTACATATATAAATACATGCACACATGCAACCATATACTTTTTTATAAAATATTAATTAACGACATGCAGAAAGTCAACTTTGCACATATAAATATAAATGTATTTGTACACACCCATGTCTACATACATATAAACACGAGCATAGACACATGCACTCAACACAAACATTCACTGCACACGCACATACACACACGTATACATACACAAAGACACATATGCATGCGTGAGTGCTTCTGTGTTTGCATGCTTATGTGCATACAGACTTTACAAGGCATTGACAAATTCCGATGTAGACATTCCAACCGTACCCTCACTGTATTTCAAAGGTTATGTAGTAACATTAGCAAACGAGTCTCAGATATATCATATCAAATAGAACATTCAACCACACCACAGAATATTATAATCATACATTGTGAAAAAGCTGGTTTAAAGAAATGGATGATTATTTGGCTAATCCTAAAATTTATAGTTTTTTATGTAAGTATTACATAACCTATCACCCTACCTTTATTAGGCCTAATAAACAAATAGTTCCCTACAAACTATAAGCTCCGTAACATTTTCTGTAGAAACCCTTTCAAATATGAAGTACAAAGGTATTCTCAATTCCTAGCTCAGTTGGTAATTTACGCCCTCCCAGTTAGCCCACAATTCTGATAATTTACCCTTTTTCTTTCATTTAATCTTTTTCCTTTTTTTTTGTTTGGAAAGTTACGCAATCATCTGTTGGGATAAATATATCGATTAGAAGCCATATCTTTTTCTGAGGTTTTTGAGAACAATGTCTAGTCGATTAACATTAATCTCCCCTTCTATGTATGGTAATGATATATGAGTATGGTTGCTTGTCAATCTCGGAGATTTTCTCTGGTTTGTGCTTACATCATCTATTTTCTCTTAGTAATTCCTAATGCTAGTATAACTACTAACGTATGTAAATCCCAACTCTGTCATGCCTGTGGATGTATTCCTTCTTAGCTGGACAGCCAGAGTCAATGTGGTTTATTGTTTCTTTCTCAGGCTACGTATTCTATAGTTACTGTATTGCCCATTCTTACATACTTTTGATAGTTTGTTTTCTTTGGAAGCTTTGATCTTATCCAACAACCCCTCATTTACAGGTTTGATTCCCGTCCTTCTCAGACAATGTTTCTACCTTGCCTGCTTCCAACCAGTTCAGCTCTTTCAAGGATTAGCTATGCAAAGGAATCTTTCTTTTTGCCATCGCTTTACCATGGCATTCAATAGCCATAGTTTTAGCTAAAATTTAGTCGTTTCACAATTTCTTTCGTTTCTCCTTTTTCTTCATATCTAATAGTTCAGTTTCTGCTTTGAATTTGTCGACTTCCTTGAAGGAAGCGATATTCTTTTCTTTTTTCTTTTTCCCTTTTTCGTGTCTCGTGGCTATTTATGTTAATTTTCTATAATTCTTTAAAAAATATTTTTGTAATAGATAACTTATAACACTTTTCTAGTAGCATAAAGCTCTTGCCTTGTTGTATTCGGGCTAAATATAATCTTCGTATATCAGATATTTTCTGTTTATTTATTTATTTTTATATTCTAAATGCTGTCATTTTTCTCCTTTGCCTGTGTGGTCTTAGCAGTGCGTTGGGACAGCTATTATTATTGATGCCTATTATCTTATTCTTTATATTTAGCTCTGGTTTGAGTATTAATCTATTGCGTCTGCAATAGTTATCCCTAATCTTTTTTTTCATTTGTGTCCGTTGTACACTGTCTAGATCGTTGATCCTTGCGCATTTGAATGTCTGTATTTGGTCTAATTCTCCTATGTCTAATTCTTTATCTAGTATTATATTAATGTTCTTAATAAATAAATTTTCCTGCATTCAAAATTCACTAACAACATTTTTCCTAATTCGTAACTAATATC
The DNA here is from genome assembly GCF_006345805.1 of Octopus sinensis. NCBI lineage: Eukaryota > Metazoa > Mollusca > Cephalopoda > Octopoda > Octopodidae > Octopus > Octopus sinensis. The sequence goes on from NC_042998.1 coordinate 188,780,354, forward strand.
AATTTATCTCTTAAACCCATGTATTCTCTGTAGTTATGTTTCCAATTGTTTAGCATTGGCAGCATACGACTTCTGGCCATCCATATGGAAAAGTCATTGATATCTTCCCATAACCTTTTTGTCCGATTCCACCACTGTTTAGTAAGAAAAGCCATCTTAACCCCAATACCGAATAGGAATAATGAATTGCGACCATGCAAATGTGTATGTGTGTGTGTATTTATGTCTATGCATATGCAATGCTTTGACAAAGCCAAGGCTTATTTTCACTCCAGAATAAAGGGTTGACCGTTAAAAAATTCCAAAATTGCTTGCTAGTGAAACGAACATTAAGACAATTAGGGACATTTTCTTTTTGTTTGTTTTTCAAAAACTTGAACCCTTCTGTCAGTCCACTGCCTGAGTAATAATAATAATAATAATAATAATAATAATAATAATAATAATAATAATATAATAATAATAATAATAATAATAATAATATAAAAAATTGCTGATTGATATCGAAAGAAAATATGGCATCTCAGGACTGTTACAATACCAGTGATTGTAGGAGCACTTGGGAAGATCAAAAAAAGGAATTGAAAATTATTTGAGGATGATCCCTGGCTTACCATCCATGCAAGAAGGGCAAAAAATTATCTGAACTGGTACGTCGCACGTATTGAGAAGAGCATTGTAGCTGTGAATTATTTCCCTTTTCCCCTTTATTCTCTTTTTCATTTTTCTCCCTTTTTCCTTCTTTCCTCTTTTTCTTCCTCTTTTTTTCTGTCACATGACTTTAAAATGAACAATCTGGTGTGCTCATT
>NC_042998.1:188786162-188791162 GCF_006345805.1 Octopus sinensis
GTGCAAATGTATGTATAAAATCCCGACCTAAGCCAGCTAGCTAAACAACCTTTCGCCCCCTGATGTTCTAGCCTGCATATATATTTTCATTCCTTTTTTTCTAGTACCATTCCTTTGTCATAAACTCACTGTAACTCGATCATCCCTGTCCTTCGTTTCCATTCCCTACAAATTTTTTTTTATCAACAGTTATTTGCCAATATTTACAAATGTTTTGCAATTCTTATAGAAAGATAATAGTTTTGAAAATTGTAGCAAGGTTTCACTCCCTAACTAGACGGGCATATAACAACATGACGGCCAACACTCAGGATCTTTAGCGAGACACAACTTTATGTATGGATGTACCTGATGAGATCCAGACTGAAAAAATGAATGCAACACAACCTGTTGAATGGAATTCCACCCATAAGGGACATTAACAAGGTGGTTCGAAACGACCGTTGTACTAAAAGATTAATACCAAAGCCATCTGATTGCGGAGTTCCTGGTGTAGATCCAACGGTATTATAACCCGACCGCGGATGACACCAGGTACCTCAAACTGTGCCAGTGCTCTACCAAACACTTCAAAACACTAATCGATATATACCCATTAGTCCAAAATATTACACACACACACGCGCACACACACACACACGCACACACACACACACGCACACACACACACACACGCACACACACACACACAGATAGATAGATAGATAGATAGATAGATAGATAGATAGATAGATAGATAGATAGATAGATAGATAGATAAATATGTTCCTTTATTAGCCACACAGGGCTGCACACAGACGGGACATATTACAAGGTAGAGCTTTTCTTTTTGGGGAGAAAAAAAAGTGGGGTAGGTTTTCGATCAAAAGAGATCGTAAAAATGAAAGAAAAAGGAAAGAGAAAGAGGAAAGAAAGAAAAAGAAAGAAAAGAAAAGGGAGGGAAAAAAATAAAAAATAAAAGATAGATAGATAATTAGATAAATAGATAGATATGAATACAAAGATACATCCAAACACATAATGCATGCCATGCATACATACGTACATGTATATACATGCATAGAGCTACATTGCACTTATTGCCTGTCACAGGCCAAATCACTCTAAGCGTATGTTGATGCGTCAGTAATCTGAACAATAATAACACTCTACATCGGGGTTAACGTAGAGACTAATTTAAATATACAATTTATTAGCTTTATTTATGACTCTTTTGCTTTTCGTATTTAAGAATACTTTAGGGAAATATCCTTCATAGTACACATCGTTGCTTCTATTTATAACTTCCACTTTACTGATTACTTTTGATACATAAGCAGCAATCTACTATGATGTCAATTGAATAAATGCCATTGTAAATAACAGAAGCAACACTTCTTTGATTTAAGCAAAAGACATTAAGATATTTGGGAATAGAAAAACCAGTGAAGCCAGGATGTAGTTGTTTCCTGAAGAAAACGTCTCTGAAACTTACTGAATGTTTCGAATTTAAAACATTTCTCGCCTGATCTTACGAAAAAAAAAAAAAGGACGAAAGCGAAAGTTCGTTCAGACGGTGCATGAATAAATTAAGGGGCGGGGGGGTTGTGTTGATATTTAAAAATGAGAAAATCAATGAAAATACGTTAAATTTTGAAAGTACACTAAAATTTGAATTTGAGAGCTCAGAGGTTCTGCAAGCTCGGCTGCTAGCCATAACGGCTACTTCTCATTCAGATCAAAGTTTACAATCTTTAAAATGAGATGAACACATTGAAGGATGTTGTCTCAGGTACATTAGTGTTGAAAAGAGATCGTAGGTTTCCTCGGTCAGGGATAACCTGAGGTTAAATAACAAAGAAACTTTAGAATTTATTTGTCACATCTTCTTTATATATAAAAATGAAGTTGTGTGCTGTCTCCTACGATTTAGATTCCTAACTACTCCCACATTTTGCGGTGCAGTTTAACCAAAACCGGGTATCTTATAGTCGTGATTCATATCGAGCCCTTCTGGGTATTAGCGCGCGTCTACAATGAGTCTACGATTTAAAAAAAAATTACCATCATTTTTTTCCATTTTAATGCATTTTTTTCGCTATTATATAAGGGAAGTAACTCTCTAAAATGTCTACGATGAGTCAACGATTTAAAAAAATTTACCATCATTTTTTTTCCATTTTTAATGCATTTTTTTGCTATTTTTTGGCTATAACTCTCTAAAAATGCTTATATAGTTATTTCCCTTACAAACCCGAGCAACGCCGGGCGATACTGCTAGTTAAGTAATAAAAGTGATTTACAGGGATCTAAATATTCATGTCACAGCAACGTTAATACCGACTCAAAGAGCAAATAACATTTCTAGTCGAAATAAACTTCCACTCACATTTACGTTGATCAGGCTCTTGAGAAACTTCTAGAGAAATGTACCATTTTCTCATAAAAATTTCTTGTTTAGGATCAGTAACCAGTGTATGGGGAGATACACATGTATGTATGTATGTATGTATGTATGTATGTATGTATGTATACATGCATGTATGTATGTATGCATATATTTATATACCGATTTGGTTTTTCTAAGCATCAGAATTCTGTTTGGGAAAGTGGCACAATTCCCAAGAGGCTTATCAACAGCCTGATCAATGTAAGTAGATAAGTGATTCGTTGAAAATACTTCAACCGGATATACTTATTATTTCACGAGTACTTAAGACAATATATATTACTGTAAGGGTTGTAAGCATAAGTTATACATATGTAAGCATAAGTTATACATGGGACAAACATTATCTGATATAGACTTAATACTTGAAAAGGGCAAAGAACTGTTTATTATTTAAAATATGAAAGTTTACTCGAGATTCGATGAGCCACAAGGAAAAATTCGATTTGACTGCAATACTTTTATATAAACACACACACACACACCACACACACACACACACACACACACACCACACACACACACACACACACGCACAACATACATAGACATACGCGCTAGGGTACCTACACACGCAGATATATGTGTACTTGTATGTATTTACCAGAGAGCTGCTATGTAAACAGATATCGTTTTTGGTATCACACATGTATTTTTTTCTCTTGCACCTACCACAATTCTGTTTCTATTCGTTTTGGTTCTCATTAATTAAAAGGTATGAAAGCGGCGTGCTGGCAGAATCGTTAGCATTATGGACGAAATGCTTTGCGGTATTTCGCCCTACGCTACGTTCTGAGTTCAGATTCCGCCGAGATCGACTTTGCTTTTATAATAAGTAGCCGCTGAAAACTGGGGTCGATGTAATCGACTCATTCCCGCCCTCAAAATTGCTGCCCGTATGGCAAATTTTGAAACCATTGATTGAAGGGTATCATCCAAAACATCAGAATCACTTCTGTTTCTTTCTTTAAGCTTCATTCTGCACTTTTTGTCCATAGGTACGGACTTTCGCTTCTCTGTCATTCTGTAACATTTTTTAATTCTTTCTTCTTTATCTCAAATTCTACTGGCGCTGTTTGGCGATGTTTTTTATCAATTTATATCTTTATACTGGGTATTTAAAATTTTTTTGCTCGTAGGTATCACTGATCGTATATAAGATGCTTCATGTGTCTGATTACATGACTTAATATTTGTGTGTGTGTGTGTGTGTGTGTGTGTGTGTGTGTGTGTGTATGTGTGTGTGTGTGTGTGTGTGTGTGTGTGTGTGTGTGTGTGTGTGCTCGTTGTTATTGTTAACTGAAACATGGAAGATAACTTTTGCGATAAAGATAACATTATTGGAAATTTCTAAACTCCTCCAGAGGCTAAACCCAACAGGCACGTAGACATGTTTATATATGTAGCTAACATCTGTAGCCATATTTCTGGAGAAAATGGTCGCAAACATTTACAAATAATGTATGTTCAAGCATTGCACATTCCGTTGACACACAGACACGCCGACAGACGCACATTGAAATCATCTCACACAAAACCATTCAAACTTACATGAATGTAACCCAGTCTAATATACTACTCGAACATTTGCACAAATTCACACATGTAAAACACATAGAATCCTTTTACAATAAACCTTTTACTTTATTTGCTCTCAATTCTTGTGGTTCTTTATAATTCTATTATGGTTATCATTGACGTCTAGTTTTTGAATGCTATTGGTTCATGTTAATTTCCTGATTAGTAAAACCAAGATTAGGCTGTTAATTATTTGGTCATCATAAAAATGATGATTTTGTTATATATATTTTTTTTTCATTGTTACATGGGGCAAATAAATCGATGAATATTTTCATCAGCGTTATACAGTTTAATATTCTGACCTACTAACAGTTTTATTATCATTACCATTTAAACTTCATCAGCAACACGAGAAACAAAACTCAAACAGGATTACCCATGTTTCTATTAAATTAATTGCTTTTTTCTATTTCAGATATTTGTTATATTTCATTGCAACATTTCGATTTTTTTACGTTACTCCTATTAATTTCTCAATATTAATGCATTACTGGGAAATTAGAAGATAGGTAATAATGAGTTGTTAACCAGATGGTTATTTACTGAATCGGTAGACGAATAGGCAGATGAAAGAGATTAAGTCAAATATAATATACAAAGTTTTTAGATTCTTGTTTTTGTTTCAAATTCACGTGGTATTACAAATGACTTCAAAGTTTCAAGACTGATTCTGATAAACACCGAAAACTATGTAGACAGGTTCAGAGAGAGTACAGCAACTGGACAAAGGGTTGATGATTCAAATATATTCACCGATAATATTAGGTGAGTATCTAATTTCTCTGAATGAGCATATACTCATAGGTTAGGTATAGCTTTCTGCAATGAACAGTAAATATGTTGTACAACGAATAGACCACCTGTAATAATGATGCATACTTCAGAATTTTTGCTATGAAACATGCGTAGATTTTATGCAATACTCGTTTACAGTCTTCAGAAGATTTATAATGGTGCACTTTTTGATGGGTTGGTCAAAGAAAGAATGGCA
>NC_042998.1:188793662-188798662 GCF_006345805.1 Octopus sinensis
TGTCTTTTTGTATTAATAAGCAGCTTTTCAAAAATTCTGATTTTGTATAGAATTAACATGCAATAAAAGACGCTGTCAGAACATATTATTTCACCAAAGCTCACTTTGTATTACGGGAAGTGTTGTTTCTTATATTGACTTATTTTCAATCACAAAAATTGTCATTTTAATCAAAATTTTAAGTAAATGATCAACATTACCACCGACAATTCAATACCTATTTCTTTACTACCCACAAGGAGCTAAACACAGAGACGATAAACAAGGACAGACAAACGGATTAAGTCGGATATATCGACCCCAGTGCGTAGCTGGTACTTATTTAATCGACCCCGAAAGAATGAAAGGCAAAGTCGACCACGGCGGAATTTTAACTCAGAACTTAACGGCAGACAAAATATGGCTACGTATTTCGCCTGGTGGTGCTAACGTTTCTGCCAGCTCGCCGCCTTAATTCAATACCATTAACACAATAGGTTGAATATGGAGGCGAAATTATCTTTGTTCTATTATATACATTGTCTATCCAATGAAAACATTTGCGAAAGTCTTCTGAAGATTAGCCTTCCTGCGAAGAAATATGAATGATCGTTAATAAATCCAGAGTTAACATCTTGGGAACTTTGATTTTGAGTCTATATAAAGTTGAACCACATTCAAGAAGGCCAGCAAACCTGAACCACACACAAAGGAAATTGCTTTAATCCTCTCTTTATTAATCATATACACAAAGAATAATACACTCTCATATGTATTATCATAATCAAAATGCTCTCCAGTTTTTAAGTTACCCCCAATTACATGCTGACTTTAAACGCACCAAATTTCAGCTTACACCTGAGTATGTAATTTATGATATTAATGGCTGGTTGTGCGTTATGATATCGGTTCGTGATGGTGTAGTAGACTGTGTAATGTTTTTATTGACTTTGGTGCGCTGCATTTATTGCGTTATGTTGTCTGGTGATAATTTAGGTTTGTGTCATATCAGTTATCCTATTTTATTGGATTATGATAGGCTGGCTTGCATGGAGACAATGCTCTCTGAAATTGAGCTATTGAAATGAAGGTGTCTTGTGTAGGATAAGGATTGTGTCTAGCGGAGAGGAGCTGTGTCTAGCAGAGAGGCTGCGACTTGAACTCTGACATGCTTTTTATATTTTTGTTCATATATTTTACTCGTACCCAGAAATCGAATCATATACTCTTTTAGTTTTATATCCAACATTTTAATGTTTCAGTGTCAATATCCTTGGCATTATTCTAAGTTTCCGAGCGATTATTTTGTCGGAAAGGAAGAGGATGTCTCTGAGGTTACAGAAATATTTGTTCCAGGCCTTGATAATTATACCTGAATATTTTCCTTTCAGCTCTTTGTCAGTCTTATATAACACACTTTCACTGCACTATTGAGCACAACTCTCTGCGTACTTTGGGAAAGTGAAATGTGTCGTTTTCGATTTCGATTTTCTATTGTAATCGGCGTAATATGCATATAATGCTTATAAGTACTCTGTATTTTCTATATACTCTGCATATTTTATGTCTGGTTATTTTAATTATGTATTAGTCGCCATGGTATTTAAAATCATTCCCAGGAAACATGTTATCATAAGGATCGCTTTAGTTTTCTTTTCCCCATTCTGGTTATCTTTGTATTAGCATCGCATTCCGTGGACACATTTAAGCTTAATTTTTCTTCGTATTTTGAAATATCTATGGCTACATTATCCAAAGTATCTTTTCTTCTCTAAAACAGAAGGGTATGATATAAGTGAGATTTGGTTGCTGTTTCCAGCATGTCTACCTGCTGCATATTATTGTGGTACATATACATGCGATGCAGTGATACTAATGATGATGATTATGCTATGAAAGAAGGAATGCTTTGATGATTACTTTACTGGAGGTAGTGTTATAATGCGTTTAGAGTGGATGTTCACAACAATTTTAATTTTAAGTGTTCCTGTTGCTTATCTTGGCACAACTTTCAAAACCTTAATCAATATTTCTTAATTAATTTGGCACATATATGGTCAACAAATAGACCATACTAAACAATATACAGCATTTATAGACAGTGAGCGTTTTAATTCAATAGTACAACATATACTCTCTGCACACAACACATATACTATACAATAAAACCCAGTAAAAGAATATAGTTCTCGAGTCCTATGGAATCAGTACCATACAATATAAAACACACACACACAGTACATATCTACGTAATCACTATTCAATAAAATAGCAATGCATACAATTAATCGATACTCTATATTATCGCACCTGCTAACACAACACAAAGCTTACACAACTGCTTTAATATGCCACAACCGACGTATCACATAAGCTGCACAATTACTATCCGGCACCAAAATACCTCACACTAATTACTCAGTAAACACGAAACCCAAACAACACCCAACAAAAAAAAAACAGTTCGTACTGCACGTATTAATTACGCACCTGATGAAACCGTAAAATATTACCAGAAACATTAAAAGAAATCACAAACAAAAGCAAACCCGATGAAGACGCTCGACCTTTATTCTCTAGAAAAACGACGACGCCGTGGTGATCTTATTCTTGCTCACAACATCATAAGCGGAAAGTGTAACCTCTCGAAAGAGCTGTTCTTCACTCCTGCTCCAGAGCGTCGGCTGCGGGGTCACTCCGAAAAGCCCTATCTGCGACGATTTCATCTCAATCGAAGGAGAGGGGCTTTCTCCGTCCGGGTTGCGGATCCGTGGAATAAGCTGCCGGACGAGATAGTGAAGATGCCGACGACCGCTCGGTTCAAAGTCTCTCTTGACCAGAAATGACCTGAACTCTTTGTATGACCACCCTCCTTGTACATAACTCCCTGTCCCCCTACATGGCCTTGCTTTTTGCTTTTTGAGCCGAAAAATTAACTAACTAACTAACAATGTTACAATACTGCACCCGCCTCTGGAAGACAGATGTACATCTGTAATACAGTAGAAAGCCGCAATAGCATTATTGAAATCCTGATAATAATCGACTCTAACATAAGCTCTAAACAGCTAATTTTAAAGGAAGTATTACTCGTTAAGGGTTTGAGCCACTGAGGCTGGGAAGACAGTAAGCGGGCTTGCGGGTGACAAAGACTGGACGACGATGACCTTTCCGAACACCTGTTCAAAATTCTAGGGGTCGTGTTTACCAGACGAAGATATTTTATTGCACCTGCAGTGAATAGTCACAATATGTGACAAAATGGCAGTATTTCTTCCATCCGAATGTTTGTAAACATCTGATTATGTATGGGAGAAGATGAGAGCGGATCTAATTCTTGTGAAGGGTGCCAAACGGCGAAAACGGCAATATTTTGGCCTGGTTATATGAGGGTAGATCTGTTGGGGCTCGGCGGGAGAATTACAGGCTCATGGGCGACGAAGACGAAGGCAAAGCAGTGACATCAAATACTGATCGCCAAAAACCTTGGCAGTGTGCGGTGCAGCACGAACACATACTGTTTGGCAGAGAATGGCGGATGTGTCTCGGATTTGAGAATGAAAATATTCATTCATTCAATTATGGGTGTGTACGTGTGTGTGTTCATTTGTATGAATGTATGCATTAGCGACAGCAGCCATCATTTATTAACACGGGAATCCTGGAATTGTGCACCGACAGCAACGTAAATTTTAATATAGAGATAGAATGAGAGAAAGCTGGAGAGAGAAAAAAGACAGCGACAATGAGAGGCACTGAGAAGGATGCAAAGAAACAAACGCATTTATATAAAATATGTTTTTGTATATTTCCAAACAGACAGACAGACAGACAGACAGACAGACAGACAGACAGATAGATAGATAGATAGATAGATAGATAGATAGATAGATAGATAGATAGATAGATAGATAGATAGATAGATAGATAGATAGATATGTTTCTTTATTAGCCACACAGGGCTGCACACAGACAAGATAGATAGATGGATAGATAGATAGATAGATAGATAGATAGATAGATAGATAGATAGATAGATAGATAGATAGATAGATGATAGATAGATAGATAGATTCATACATACAGATTGCCATACATATATACATAGATATATTTTTTTAAATGATAGAAGGGTAATCTCCAAATAAGCGTAAAATGAGAATGTCATTGTTTTAAGATATTTTAGTCTGGTTAATGTCGGCCGTATGAATAAATTAATCCCTTCCACAACATCACTTTAAGTTTTAAGGTCATATTCATAGAGACACTAATATTTGCCTCTGCTGCAGATATATGTTCGAATGTCAAAATCTAGTCAGCTTTGAGATGGGCGATTTAACAAACTTATCCAGCATTTGTGCTTTGTTTATCAATAAGGCAAATTTGAATAGTAACTTGGCGATCAATGCAAACAGACTGCAGACGTAGGTATCAAAATTGAAGAAATATTATAAAAGGATGATACAGAACGACAGGAAAGGAACGGTAATCTATAAAATATAACAAAGAAACAGAAAAGCAAAAAAATGGGAGGATTTTTACTGATTTTTAAAACATACCGTTATTTATATGCATTCAGTAAGTTTGAATTATACGTATATTTCCACCAGTACACCAATAATATTAAACGTTTTGCTGTCTTTCCTATATGTGATATGTACGTGCGCGTGTGTGTATATATACATACATACACAGGTATACACATGCATACACACACACACATACACATATATTTATACATACATACATACATACATATATATATATATATATATATATATATATATATTGGCCTGCTCGCTTAGCCAGCGGGGGGTGGCGTCATTTGAAGGCTAAAACAATGCGAAGCGCATTGTGACCAGCGATGTGTAGCAACATCTGATAGCCTGGTCGGTCACGTGATCACGTGATATATATATATATATATATATATATATATATATATATATAAAAATTAATTTTCTCTCACTAAACAAATTGAAGGCATGGCTGCTCTCGACTATTGGGATCGCCTTAAAGCC
>NC_042998.1:188803662-188813662 GCF_006345805.1 Octopus sinensis
GATTATGACCACGATGATAATACGAGGACGAAAAGCAAAAACACAATCTCCATACTCCGGATGATAGGATAAACACATATGCATACATCTTCATACACACGCACACCCACATATGCACACACACACACACACCTACACACACACGCACACATACAAGTAATCTGTTAATGTAGGTGTTCTACAAAATCAGATCCGATCTCCTCCTCCTCAAAACATTGCAACTCTATCTTTCTTCAAATGGTTTGATTAACAGTCCTTTCAATTCATTGTTTATTTTGTGATACACAGTAAAATTTCATTTCGATGCTGAGCGAGATGAGCTTCGTCTCTTCACATTTCTTGTTTGCCTTCTCTTTTCCACTCTTCCACTACTCATGCTGAAACTTCGTGCATCCAAAAGCACTCGTAAGCAGTTTTTCTCTTTTTATTTTTCAGGATTGGACATGGCTGATACCGCCCGCATCTTCAGGGTAAAAGAGAGTTAGTTGTTTTCTTAGATACTTTATCATCAATACTTTTTCTCATCTTATTTAAGCCTAAGCAACTCCCTCATCATTTTCTTTGAAGTTTTCTATGAGCATCGCGCAAATGCTTAAAACGCATACTAAGGTAAACGTTTTATTCGCACGTTCACCAGGGACAACAAAACAAAGTCCCAAATAACAAAATAGATATGACATATAAATGCAATTTAAACAATACTAAAAGTCGATATTGCCCACCCGTCCAGAACGCAGACTGCCCCTTATTGTTTTGTAGAAACTTGTGTCTGTTGAAGATATGTCCATGATCATAACAATAATGATAACAACCAGCCTCGCACATTCTAAAGATCGTTTTCTAAGATAGTTCTCGTTCTTCTATTACGAAAGGAAAATGATGATGTACTTTCAAAACACTAATAATAATAATAATTAATAATAATAATATAATAATAATAATAATAATAATAATAATAATAATAATAATAATAATAATAATAACAATAATAATAATAATTGTTTCTAAAGTCGGCCATTATTTTCGGAACAACCGAATAATAATAATAACAGTTTATGAATTAGGGATAACGTCACAATTCTGTAACGAAGGTTGAAAAGGTTGATTCAAACGACCTCCAGTACTATTTTACCGACTCCAGAATGAGGAAGTATAAAGTTGAAAAACATAACACAAAAAATATACCTTACATGTGATGTAATAACATAATTACAGCTGAATATTTTAAGCCTAGTCATCCAGCTATTACAATAACATGACACGGAAACACAAACAGATGTTATCTTGATGATATTGTGATATGCTATATTCATTATAACTACTGATGTTGCTTGTGTGTAGGATTTCTTTTGCTTCTGCTTTATTGCAGGGAAATATCAGAAGCTACTACACATGATAATGTTATATAAACTATTATATACACATAAGCTGCAGAGAATTGCTCACACTTCCCAATTGTCGATTGAAATAATATTTATAAAATCTTTCGCCGTATGGCGGCGAGCTGGCAGAATCGTTAGCACGCCGGGCGAAATGCCTAGCGGTATTTCGTCTGCCGTTGCATTCTGAGTTCAAATTCCGCCGAGGTCGACTTTGCCTTTCATTCTTTCGGGGTCGACATAATCGACTTAATCCGTTTTTTCTGTCCTTGTTTGTCCCTTCTGCGTTTAGCCCCTTGTAGGTAGTAAAGAAATAGGTATTTCGTCTGCTGCTACGTTCTGAGTTCAAATTCCGCCGAGGTCGACTTTGCCTTTCATCCTTCTGGGATCGATAAAAATAAGTACCACTTACGCACTGAAGTCGATGTAACCGACTTAATCCCGTTGTCTGTCCTTGTTTGTCCCCTCTATGTTTAGCTCCTTGTGGGCAATAAAGAAATAAATATTTATAAAATCTTTCACCGTATGAACTTTGTATGTATTTCTTCCATTATAAATCGGGAGATTTGAGAAATCAGAAGAATGGAGAGGTTGAGATATATTTCCCTATATCTTGTCACTAGATTTATGTCGAGGATGAACCTGAACTCTTAAGCAAGACATTTTAGTACATGCACATTCATGTTGTAACTGAACAAAACATCTGCACCTCTCACTGCCAGCTAGGATGATTCCCTCCCGTCTTTTCTCCTTTGCTCTGGTCTTCTGACATTTCTTACATTAAGGAAGCAAGGTTTGTTAATGACACCCGACTGCCCATCTAAGAGGCGTTTCAACAGCGATCTTTTTTTCCCCTGTGATCGAGGACTCATAAGACCATTTACTCACCTCCATAACATATAAGTGACCGAGAATTTCACATCCACATGCAATCATACAAACATGTCTACGCGTACAGATACACACATACACTTATGTATTTTTCTATAGATACTTTTGAATGCACCAAAAATGTAAAAATCTTATTTATGAAACGCTTATGTAATTGAGTCCTCTTGCATTTACGTATCTACAATATTTAGACCGTTTGTACTTAACTGCTTCATATTTTAAGATTTTTCCTTGTTTTTTTCATACATTCTGAATAAATGCACAAAATAAAAATACTGTATGAAAATATTTTGCTATATTTGCTTATAAATACTTATTTACCCTTTGTCCAGACAATGTATGACGTGGAAACATAGTAACAACTTAGATTTCTTTATTTAACAATGGTAAGATACGTTCTTCTAAGAAACTCTCTAGTATCAAATATCACCCTGTTGCTTTCATGTAAGAGGTACCCAAAAGTAACCGGAAACGTTTTCTGTGGGACAAGCGCGTTGGAGTTCAGGCGTCTGCCACTAGAGCTCACTTGATGCAACTCTCAAACATCAGTATACCGATCGGCATCATCGAGTGAAGTCGTGCTGCCACTTAGAGCGTCTTTGTTTTGCAGTGCTTCTCCCCTGTTTATGGCTGAAACGAAAGAACAGCGTGCTTCCGTGAAATTCTGTTATTTGCTGGAGAAAACAGCGGCCGAAACAGTTGTCATGCTTCAAACAGCTTACAAGGACGTTGCAATGAACAAAACAGAAGTTTCACTTTTCTCTTGAAGACCAGCTTCGTTCAGGGCGTCAGTTGAACTCCCGAAAGAATGAAAACATCATGAAAATTCACGAACTGACCTTGGAAGACCATCAGCGATCAGTTGACGAACTTGATATGATTGGTGTGTCCTGGAGTTTTTCCGAATGAAAAAAAGTTGCAGCAAAATTCGTGCCTCGCTTGCCCATGGAAGATCAAAAGCAGTCACGACTGAATGCATGTCGTGAACTGAAAGAACGGTTGGAAATTGATCCGGACCTTTTTTTTTTTTTTGAAGGTCATCAATAGTGATGAAAGGTGGTGCTACGGTATTTGCAGATGTGGAAGGGGTGAAGAAAAAGACGACGGAGGCGTTAAAAGGCATCATTTCACAAGAGTTCCAGCAGTGCTTCGAACAGGGGAAACGCATCTGGCCCGATGCATTGCTTCAAATGGAGAATACTTTGAAGTGTAACATGTAATACTAAGTAAATAAAATAATATAACCTACTTTGCACTATGGTTATAGATGAAAGAAACTAAATGGACATATATATATATATACATATATATATTATATATATATATATATATATATATATATATTATATATATATATATATATATATATATATACATACATACATATATATATATAATATATATATATATATATATATATATATATATATATATACACGCTTGCCTTACTTTTAATCTACAGAAAATTATAATACTAACTCGGGCAGGCGGGGGCGAGTTTCGTTCATGGCACCTATTGAGTGCTGTGTACGAAACTCTCACTCGCTGTACGTATGAAGAGAATGAAATGGTAATGATTATCGAGGTTCAGCAGCAGGAAATGTCTATCTGTTACATAAAACATTCATTTGGCTAGTAAAAAGAAATAAGATTATTTTATCTACGTACTATATACGGGATGTTTTTTTGTCGTTTATTACTGATATGTTACTCTTTTTTATTTTTTGTTTCCTAGAAGTGGCCTCACTATGTCGTGCTGTATCTAAATTGCTGATAAAATAATAAATGCATTCAACTGTTTGAATAAGGCGTCCTTAGTAACATCTTACATTATTCGAAAATAACACTCATAAATATTTTATTTTCGCGGTGATTATTGCATAGAGATAGTTGGACGATCTTAGCAAAAGTGTGCTCATAATAGCATTTCGATTGTTCAAATATAGCATCACATTTACCTTAATTAGCCATGGTTTTAAGATACAAAAATAGATCTACCATACATAATAAAAAAGATTCAAATGAGGGGAATAAACTGCCTTGTAAATCTACAAGCTCTTTACTTTCTGGATTTAAATCCCGCCGAGGTCAACGATGTTGATAGAATGAAGTACCTTTTAAATACTTATTTCTTTATTACCCACAAGGGGCTAAACACAGAGGGGACAAACAAGGACAGACATAGGTATTAAGTCGATTACAACGACCTCAGTACGTAACTGGTACTTAATTTATCGACCCCGAAAGGATGAAAGGCAAAGTCGACCCCGGCGGAATTTGAACTCACAACGTAACGGCAGACGAAATACCGCTAAGCATTTTGCCCGGCGCGCTTACGTTTCTGCCAGCTCGCCGTCTTTTAAATACTGCTGCCCTTGTACCTAGATGATAAGCAATTATTATTGTATTCTATTCTTTCCTCATCTTAACTACTATATTCATTGAACCCTCTTACGGCCCTCTAATACGCAATAAACATTCTAGGTACCCTTTTCGTCTCTAATCGTCTGAAAAGACACGTATACACGAAGGAAAAATAACGTTACTGTATCAAAAGATCGATTGCAGTGAAAATAGATGAAAATAGACGATGCACGCATAAAGTGATATATATATAGATATTATATATTATATATATATAGATATATATATATATATCTATATATTATATCTATTATATATATATATAGATGTATGTATATTATATATATATGTATGTATATAATAATATATATATATAATTAAGATAACCACTATTAGGCAACTCACAGTGATAGACATAAACCAATACATTAAATAACAAATATAAATATAATTACTATATATATAATTTACTTAGTACTGATTATATTATACTTATTATATTATAATTTACTTTTACTATCTTATATTTATCATTATTTTTATACTTTTTGGAAAACAAAATTATATATAATTATATATTATATAAATTATCTTTATATTATTTGTTATTTATGTATTGGTTTATGTCTATCCCTGTTTGAGTTGCCTAATAGTAGTTTTATCTCTAATTCATATTTTATATTTTCATACTGTGAAATTTGATTTAATACTAAATCAAATTTTTCCCTGTAAGTTTGGAGCCATACTCCCTAATATTATTATTATTATTATTATTATTATTATTATTATTATTATTATTATTATTATTATATATTATATATATATGTACATACAACAACAGCTGAAAGCGAAATGCCTCCCAAAGCCCCAAACCTTTGCATCCATTGCTAGTCTGTTTGATACGAAGAGAGTTACCTATATCTGTGTGTTAATGAAATTAAATTATGCTAAGACTGTTGTCAACAAAGATAGACTGGCTAAAGAATATTTTACCAAGACTAAAATAAACTGCATCCGGCGCTTTGTTCTTACAATAAGGTAATATCTTACAATATATTCGAAATACCAGTACTGATGCCAACATTTGGAATACTCGACTGCTTTGTTGAGGACATCTGATCCATAGACATTTGTTTCGTATTTTGACACAAGACCGGCAATTCTGAGGATGGGGTAAGTCGATTGCTCAACAGGTACTTATTTTATCGACCTAGAAAGGATGAAAGGCAAAGTCGACCTCTGCGGGATTTGAACTTGGAACGTAAAGTCAGACGAAATGCTGCTAAGCTCGCCACCTCCTCCAATTCACATATATTAAAACTTTGACATCTTTCATAAAAAACTTCCACGGAAACAATGATTTTAATAGGCTTAATCTTAGAAGGAGAGAGGTGAAAGAAGGTTTAATATTATTGCAGACAGACTTAGAATGTTGTATCTGATAAATAACAATAATAATGTATAAAAAATTGAAAAGGATAATAGCCAATGAGCCAGTAGTGAACCACTTAAGGAATACTCGCTTCGTATTATAATCCTCAATATTGCTGAAATAGCGTAACTAAATGAAGATTTGGAAAATAAACTCAGCATGTTATAGAAAAGTTATACTTGAGTATGTTTCTGTAAACTTAAAGATTATGATCCACATGTTGTGTAGCGTCTCTTGGACTTGTGATCATACATCACGTCACTTTTGAAAGGTTTTGTGGGGAACGCCTGTAAACGCCAAGACGCAACCGAAAATGTGTTATTTTTCACTAAGTGATGCTACATATGTGATTCACAACTGCTTCAAAATTACATCAAGGTACATCCCATTGTGGAATGATGTTGTTCCTAAAACATTATGCAATATCATCCGTTAAAAAGACTGCATTTGGATAAATATAGGCATTGTCCCTATTGCTGAATGCATGCATACCTACCTACCTACCTACCTACCTACCTACCTACTTACACACATACATGCAGATAGGCACACTGACAGAGACAGATAGATAGACAGACAGGCACACATACATACATACATACATACATACATACATACATTCTGTCAAGTGAAATTATGGTAATCATCTACATTTTGGCCACCAAGAATCAGTTCCGACGAAGTATTGGTGGAATCAAATAAGCCTTCATTCTTCACGGTGTATTTTTATACACGCCGATCGCTTTTGTTAAATGAACAAAAATTCTGTAGAGAGGGAATGCTTGCTTTGTCCTCTTCTTTTACGCTAAATATCATATTTGTGGCGCCTTTACCGGGTCTAAATACATATTGAGGCTCTAGACATTTGCACAACAATGGAGATAATATTTGCAGACGGTTCAGTAAAAAGCTTTAGATGTCAGCCCCCTTGTAAATGTAAACATTTCTTCCAAACCAACAGGAGAATATTTTCAAACAGCTGCTTCGAAACCTTTTAGTTTTCTATTTTCAATGCTTATTTATGTGCCCAGATATAACTAAGATATATCTTATATAATAGAACTAATGAAGTGGACTCTTTTGCGTATCTCGGAAGCAATACCGGTCAGATAAGGGTTCAAAGCTTTAGCGCCAAGCGTTACTTCCGTGATGTTTGCGTCATCACAACCCTGCTGTTCCCGTCTGAGACATAGACTCCTTTTATTGATAACACATCAAATCACTCGAATCATTTCACGAGAAGTATGTAGGATGTAAAAACGAACGTCAATTGGAAATATTTTTAACCTGATACTGAAATGCTGCTGGGATCGAAACGAATAGCGGGTGTGTTGACTCTGTGTTTGTGTGTGTGTGGTGTGTGTGTGTGTGTGTGTGTGTGTTGTGTGTGTTGTGTGTGTGTTTGTGTGTGTGTGTTTGTGTGTGTGTGTTTGTGTGTGTGTGTGTGTGTGTGTGTGTGTGTGGTGTGTGTTTGTGTGTGTGTGTTTGTGTGTGTGTGTTTGTGTGTGTGTGTGTGTGTGTGTGTGTGTGTGTGTGTTTACATGTTCAAATAATATATATAGATGGCAAAAGAAAGGTAAAAAAAGAAAAAAACATATATTTGCACAGAAACACGGCACTCATTTACGCAATTGTTGGAGTGTGTATTCAACAAAGAAGCAGAGTCCTCAACACTTGACGTGCAGGCTATTTAATCATTTAATTTCCTTAGATGCATACGCATGCTTTGGATAAGCTCAGATGTGTGCTAAAATTGTCAGCAGTTCAAATGATAACGACATGTTTAAAAATAAAACTAAAAGGCGGGGGAGTCTGATTTGTTTGTTCAACTTCTTTTAAGCTTGATAACATGTGATTATACATTTGATATTTGTTATCTAAAAGATTGCAATATTAATTTCTGATTGTTGCTTCAATGTATTGTAGTTGATAGGACGGTATCCTATTACAAACGGTGCTAGAATTATAACGAACGTAGGCGGCAGATTTTTCTTTGCAGAATAATATCGACATTATTCCTATCGTCAATGTTGATTTAGTTGTGGCTACAGTGCTTAACACTTGTTGTTTCTATGATAAATACACAGATCACTAAACATACACAAACAATTTTGTATTGACAATAAAGGTGCAGTTGGATTTTATTCTCTTCTTTTGAAATTATATGGTTGATTAATGAACAACAAAAAGCTTTTCATGTTGAAAGAGGAAGATGGAAGGGCTCTACATCCATGGAAGTGTAAACTAAAAAAAAAATGAACTCGAAAATAAAGGGTACTTTAAAAATGGGGGAAATGGGACCAGAAAATCTGATGTAGGAAAATGGAATTGAACAAATAAAATCAACAGCAAATAGAAAGTGCTTTTTGTGAAAATAATTGAAATTAGATCACAGAGACTGAATCCTATTGCTAATTTCCGCGTTAGCGATATTTATTCATAAGCTCTCTTCACATAAAATTCTGAGAGGGTACATATAGTATGATTGGAACAATTCCTGAACACTTGTTTGTTGGTCACTTAAGCAGTTTAAATAGAATTGGAAGAATTGTCTCTTTATTTGTGTGACTCGTTATTTACATTTATTTCATCACCCCTCTCTATCTTTCTGTCTTTTCTTAGTAGTAGTAGTAGTAGTAGTAGTAGTAGTAGTAGTAGTAGTAGTAGTATAGTAGTGGTGGTGGTGGTAGTAGTATTAGTATTATTATTATTATTATTATTATTATTATTATTATTAGTAGTAGTAGTAGTAGTAGTAGTAGTAGTAGTAGTAGATTATACTATATTATACATGTGTATATAATATCACAATGACCTTTTTGTGTGCATAGTTTGTGGCTGACCATGCCTTTCTTTTGCCGGGCTCATATCTCATTTGCGAACCCATAGAAAACGAACCTCCACCAACTATTCTGCCTATATGTCTGCACGCACCTTTCAATACCGTGCATGCCAGAAGGTCAGCAAATCTAACATTTTAAGATCCACAAAGATCAGGACTTAATTGCTGCTCTTGGTGGTCGAAATGGGATCTGCAATCTATGTGGGTGTCTTTTAAAAAGCCACATCAGATGTCATGATTGTTTTAAGGCGTAAGCACAAGAGGTGGTCTAACTCTGCATAAGGAGTAGACAACCACCATATATATATATATATATATATATATATATATATATATATATATGTGTGTGTGTGTGTGTGGGTGTGTGTGGTGTGTGTGGTGGTGTGTGTGTGTGTATGTGTGTGTGTGTGTGTATTTGTATGTATGCATTATGTATACGTGTACAAGACATAATGTTGCAGTGATATTGATATAAAACATTAAAGAATTTCTCTCGAAGATACATGCATATTTACTTCATATAGTGCTGAAGTTTGACATGGTAATTCCAACGTGTCATCGGAAAAGCTGAATGTATATAATTATTAAAGAATTAAGTATATACATAAATTATTTTATGATGTTAGGATAATAATTTCTGCACTAAATATTCGTGTTACACATGGTTACTATTGATAAGTTACTTTGAATAAAATATAAAGCAACTCTGATATTCAGTGATCGGTAGGGTGAGATGCGGAAAACAAAAGGCATAAGCAAAATTTGAAGTATCTAAAACTATAAGATAAGAAAATACAATCATAGCTTATACAACAGCCTAGACAAAAGAGACAGATAGTAGGTAAGAGGTTTGAAATATTCAGAGAAAAATGCGTGCTTGGTTTGCGTGTTAGTAAGAGGTAATGCACGGAATTTAGGTTCGATTGGAGTCTACAAATGTCAGAGAGGATGAGGGATTGTCCAGTGGGTTTTAGCGGGTTTTAGAGGACTGTGGGGCTTATGAATACGTAGATGGTGCAAAATCGAGTGTCGTGGTGCATTTACTACCCTACACAAAACAGAATAACTTACTTCGCTATATTGTTACTATAT
>NC_042998.1:188818662-188821162 GCF_006345805.1 Octopus sinensis
TAGAAACTCAGGCGTAAACATATATGAAAAATATGAAATATATTATTATGTACATATTGTAAGCAAACTGGCATTCATAAGTACATCGTAAAAATATTCTAGGAAGTTACATGTATCCAGATTATAATCATGGACACAGGCACATATACGCACACACATACACGCAACGATAGTATCTTACATGTATGCATCGATATATATGCGTGCATATCCTCACATATATATATATGGGGCATACATGTACGATAGTATAAAACATATGGCATACATCCCACATTGCACAGATAAACAATTATGAAAGATACATGAAATAATCAATCATTGAAACACGCAAACACACACACATATATATATGTATATATATTTGTATATGTATATATATATATATATATATATATGTGTGTGTGTGTGTGTGTGTGTGTGTGTGTATGTATACATATACATATACATATACATATATATATATATAATATATATATATATATATATATATATATATATATAAATATAAATATTTATATATATATATATATTTACTATGTATGAAGCAAAATATAAACTACTTACGCACAACACATCCTATAAAACAAATATCACACATATACACTTATACCTAACCTCACACAATACAATGGGACAATAAAACTTCACGTACTAAACACATAAAAATTGTAACGTTGTCAAACGCATAAAGATTTTCACGCACGCACTCATTTACACAGATACACACATACAACATATACTCCCATACGCATACACACACATGTACAAATGCACAAACACATACACTAGCAAACAATATTTTATTAAATGTTGTGTAGCTTAGTGCTAGAGATAATCATACACAGACACATACAGAATTATACACATCTACTCTCACAAATATATATACACACACACACATACGCGTGCACGCTCACACACCACGCGTGCTCATGAACACACACATACACATACATACACACACAAATACATACACAATGGTACTTGTAATCTAGCAAACAAACAAACAGCCAGTGTTTAACTAATTAATCACATGCTCTGACAATGATTGATTTGTATTTGTTTTAGTTATCAGCAAATTTTGGTGAAAGAACAAAAATAACATTAAAATATAAACTAAAAGAAATGGTCACCCATAGTGGTGAGCAGAGGTGGAATGGTTCTGGGAATTTCTGTGTGTAAATAGAGGAATAGATTATGCCACATAAACGAAGGAATGAGTAATGGGGAAAAGAGCTGAAACAGTCATAACAAGATACATATATTTAAGATATTGGGCATGCAATCTCTCGCCCTTCTACAAACATAATTTGAGCTTGCACTATATGCAAGACATATTTATGCTTACACACTTGCATACAAACACACACACACACGTACGCACATACACATAAACACACATACAGTTGTAATAACGAAGTCAAACCAAAGAGTGATATCTTGAAATCATTTAATACGTACGTTTCAGATTTTGCGTAATATACAATAGGAAATGATCCATTACGTAAACCTTTCTCAGTTTAAACATTTCAAAAATATGAATCGTACATGAAATGATTTAAATTATTTCAAAATAACACTATTTCACTTAACTTCATTATTACAACTAATATGACTCGGTGCCAGTCAAAACGAAGCGGTATTGACTCCACTTATACGGAGTAGTTTGTTATGTTTGACTAGAGTCGAAAATTCTGGTACCGTGCACCACCTCTTAGAGTAACACGAAATATATATGTAGTTACATATATGTAAGATACCGTCCAAAAATTGTATGTATTCGTATGTGTGAAAGAGAGAGACAGACAGACAGAGAGACAGGGACAGAGAAAAAACTTTTTATCATTGAAATTATACATAAAATAAAATTAAACCAAAGGATTGCTCAATACGTTTTTACATCAGAATACGTATTCATTTTAGTTTTACAAGGAAAAGTTGATACTGGCCTCGAGGTTTCGGCTGTTATCAGACTGCTTGATGCTTGCGAGAAAGCCAAGCATCAAGGCCACTGCCAACTTTTACCTTGTAAAATTAACCCCCTACCATCCACGCACAAACTCACTCATATACACACACAGATACACAAGCACATACACACACAAACTATCCATTTTATATATGCATCTATTTAGCTATTTCCTTTTCTATCTGTCAGCGCGCACACAGATACATGCAGATATGCACACAAATACACCTTTACTGACACCTGTCTGTATCTGTCAATATATGCATGGGCGTATATGCATAATACATAATAAATGACTTCCCCACGCTCTTTTTAAGTGAGCATATGTATGACGGTTTATAAAATATACCAATAACAATTCAACAACCCTACAATGAAAGAAACTTAAACAAAAGTATGTAATAGTATCAATGATGCAGCGCGGAATTTTGTCAGTGAACAGGTCGCGGTCTCAAAGCGACGAAAATATTTTGACAAATTAAATTTAAATGTTGAAGTGAATCTAACGGTTTTTGTGTTTCTTAAATG
>NC_042998.1:188826162-188853662 GCF_006345805.1 Octopus sinensis
CTGTCGTATATATATAATATATATATATATATATATATATATATATATATATATATACGAACTTATATATGACTTTAGAAATCTGTTTAATTATCTACATTACTTCATGAGTATAGCCTCAAACACTAGGATGTCTAGAGAACTTACATGTATTTTAGCTGATGAGTACGGGACTCGTTTATATGCTGTAATCTTTGCAACTTTTAATAAAACCTGTCCTTGTATGAAACGATCGTACTAAAAACCTATCCATTCTTGTTGCTTCTTTCTCGCTTATAATCACCCCACATTACTGTATTGTTAAATCAGTATAGTTTTTTTTGGTGCATCTAAGTTAGGTACCATATTCAAGTAAATTTTTTAAATTAACTTGAATCTTTATTGCTCTTTTTATATATATATATATATATATGTATGTATGTGTGTTTGTTTGTCTGTGTTTGTCCCCCTAGCATTGCTTGACAACCGATGCTGGTGTGTTTACGTCCCCATCATTTAGCGATTCGGCAAAAGAGACCGATAGAATAAGTACTGGGCTTACAAAGAATAAGTTCCGGGGTCGATTTGCTCAACTAAAGGCGGTGCTCCAGCATGGCCGCAGTCAAATGACTGAAACAAGTAAAAGAGTAAAAGAGTATACGTATACAAGCTCACCATATACACACACGCGCGCATTTACTCAATATACGCACACATCGCGTCCCGCATATACGCAAGATTCGCTCACCTATTGTCCCCTTTGCCATCGATCTTTAAGCTATGAAACATCTTTTCTTCTCTCTAAGTCTTTTCATCACCACTCATTTAAATTAACACCATCACATGGAGCTACATGTGCAATCGTATTCCATGGAATATTTTCGCTTTTTTTCTTCCCTACGTTTTCTTTGGTTTGTAATGAAGAAGAAACACAGTACGAAACATAGAACACTTCATTCGTCTGTCATCTAGCGTTAAAATATTATAAAATTTATACATCTGTTCTTTGTTTTGTGGTGGACACATCCACAAATACAATATATAAGTATGGGCGTGTGTGTTTTATAGAAGTGTGTGTGTATGAGTACGTGCGTGTGTGCGTGCGAGAAATTTTATTGATGTTTATTGAAATAGTATAAAAACAAAAAAAGTGTTAGTAACAGAAATAAATTTTAAAAATTGGCCCAAAAGAACAAGGAAGTCATCTGTGAAAACAATGGTACCCATATATTTGACCAACACTCAAACAACTCACTAACGGAAACATGAGTATGTGGAGAATTGTTACACAATGGAGTGTCTCTACCCTTTAGTTTTTCGAATCTGACAGTTTGTTCGTAATTGGTTCTTCCCAGCCCAGACCGGTGGAATAATATTTACAAGGGTAACAACACTGAATAA
This sequence comes from Octopus sinensis, assembly GCF_006345805.1. Taxonomy (NCBI): domain Eukaryota; kingdom Metazoa; phylum Mollusca; class Cephalopoda; order Octopoda; family Octopodidae; genus Octopus; species Octopus sinensis. The sequence goes on from NC_042998.1 coordinate 188,827,543, forward strand.
TTATCGCCCAAAACATTCCTTATTGCACCAAACATACATGCATATATATATATACGTAAACTCGCACACATATATACATTTAAACACATAAATCTCACTTGCTCACTCTAATTATCTGTCTCGTGGTATATTTATATGTATGTGTATGTATATGTATATACGCGTATATATACTAAATATATAAAGAGAGAGAGAGAGGTATAGCGAGAGTATGTATGTGAAGAAGATAGACAGAAAATTAAATAGCAATACAGACGAAGAATCTCATGAAATTTCCTTTGAAATAATCTACAAGAATATTAAATGTAATGATAAATTGTGCGATATCTTTTCGAAATAAAGAGTATAGTAATTGATCTGGCTTAAAAGGAAAATATCAAGTTTCCGCTAAACACATATAGATAAATGCAAATTCACCCTCATATAGCATGATAGGCTACATACCAGACACACACACACACACACACACACACACACATACACTCACACACACAGACACACACGCACACACACACCACACACACACATAAATACACATATAAATATGTGTTATACATTATACGTGTACTTGTGTGTGTGTGTGTGTAGGTAAATAAACATAAATATACTAAAACGAATACCCTCATATATACATACATATATATAATATGAACATGTACATATATATATACATTACTATATATAGATATATATATATATATATATATATATCATATATACATACATATACATCTACGAACATATATATATATATTCACATATACATACATACATACATATATATATATATATATATTCACATATACATACATACATAATATATAAAATATATATATATATATATATATATATATATATATATATATATATATATATATATATACATGTACGAAAATATACATATATTATATATATTCACATATACATACATATACATGTGTGTGTATATGTATATATATATATATATATATTTATATACGTACACTGTACAAACACATTTATGCGCTACAATAATCAATAACCACATACGAAGTTATCCTTTCCACTCACACATAAACACATACACGCCACAATCGTTGAACCAACCATAATCTCGCAATCGTTGCCATCGTTTGTTCCTTCCATTTTACCACATGTTAAGTATAACCATATTCCAGCCGCTTCCATTTGGTCGTTTTCTATTTTTTTTTGACGTTTTCATTTATTTTTCGATTGTCCCAGTCCACCATTACAGTAAATATGTTCCACCATCAATGTCTCTTAAATGTATTTACACAACTAATACCATGTAGTAGTAGTAGTAAGTAGTAGTAGTAGTAGTAGTAGTAGTAGTAGTAGTAGTAGTAGTGGCAGCAGCAGCAGTAGTAGTAGTAGTAGCAGTTAGTAGTAGTAGTAGTAGTAGTAGAAGTAGTGGTGGTAGTTGTGGTGGTTTTGGTGGTGGTGGTGGAGGTGGTGTTGGTAGTAGTAGTAGTAGTATTAGTAGTAGTTGTGGTAGTTGTGGTGGTTTTGGTGGTGGTGGTGGTGGTGGAGGTGGTGTTGGTGGTAGTAGTAGTAGTGGTAGTGGTGGTGGTGGTAGTAGTAGTAGTAGTAGTGGTAGTGGTGGTGGTTTTGGTGGTGGTGGTGGTGGTAGTAGTAGTAGTAGTAGTAGTAGTAGTAGCAGCAGCAGCAGCTGCCACTTGTTGGACATTTCCTATTACTCCTGGTGGATGACGCCTTTGCATCACTCAGGCAACAACCCTCCAACCCATGGGACTATTTGGGTTGTCGTTACTAGTGAGGGGTCTTTTTTTTGGGGGGGGGGGTTACGAGTTCGCAGGGAAAATCCCACCTCAAATTCTTTTACGACACGCTGATTCTATTTTTTTTATCCCGGTCCTCACACAGCACTAGAAGAACCTGAAATAGTGTTTTATATTATTATTATTATTATTATTATTATTATTATTATTATTATTATTATTATTATTATTATCATTATTATTTTGTGTGTGTATATGTGTTGCTCAAAAGCCGGTCCGAAAAATCGAGCCCACGTCTTTTCACAACACCGAGTGCTACGAAATAATTTGAGAGCCGTCCTGGGCGAAACTTCGCTATCGCTTAGGCTGTTCAAATGTGTGTGTGTGTGTGTGTGTGCCGATGTATATGTACATTAACGGCGGAACTTTCCACCCTGCTTCTGTGTAATAATTCGTTTAGTCTCTACTTTGATATTGGATTTTTTCCCTCAATGTTTTTGTTGTTTTTAATTTTTGCGTATGTGAGTGTGTGTGTGTGTGTGTGTGTGTGTGTGTATTCGTGTTTGCGCGTATCTATGGGTTTATGTGTGTACATGTGTGCGTGTGTGTGTGCGCGCGCATAATGTATGTAGCTGCACACATGCACAAACACCCCCCCACACACACACACTCACTTACATACACACACACACACTCACACTCACTTACACACACACACACACAAATTATTTTTGTTTATGTGTGTCTTCGTGTATATATTCGAGTATTTACATACATCATAAAACAATCTGAAAACACTTTCCAACATTAAATCTTTACCATATTGCAGTTATATAAATCAATAGAAGGACATTGTGACAACAGCAGTAACAATCATAATAATGATAATCGTTTCAGATTTTGTCCCAAGGATACCAATTTTGGGGAGGGGATGAGTCGATTACAACGACCTCAGTGTTCATGAAAGACAAAGTCGACCTCTGCTGAATTTGAACTCAGAAGGTAAAGACGGACGAAATACCGCTAAGCATATTTCCCGGAGTGTTAACGATTTTACCGGCTCGCCTCTCAATAATAATAATAATAATAATAATAATAATAATAATAATAAATAAAAGTGATACCAGTAGTGATCGGATACCAGTGGTGATCCCATTGAAACTTCAAGACTTCTTAAGGCAACTAGAAATCCCATGCAAGATTGATGTCTTGCAAAAAGCAGCCTTATTAAACACACCTCACATCCTAAGGAAAGTATTATCAGTCTGAGGCCTTTGTTGTGACTTGACATATGACTAAAGGATCCGATGCATTTTTACCTACGCTGTGTTACGAAGGAATACTGATGATGATGATGATACGATGGCAAGAAAAGCCCCCTCATGGCAAATACTGGGTAAAACTAAGCGCAAAAGTAATAGACAAAGCAAAATCCCAAGGGCTGAGAAGCTCAGGACTCAAAGCAGAGACTGAAGGATTTTTAATTGCAGCACAAGACCAAAACCTCCCCACCAGAAATCACCAAAAACATATAATGAAAAGAAACATAACAAGTAACTGCAGAATATGTGGAGATGAACAAGAAACAACAAATCATATTGTCCCTGGCTGCCCAGTCCTGGCTAAGAAGGAATATATTCACAGACACGAAAAAGTTGGACCTACATACACTGGAAGCTATGCCAACACTATGGAATAACAACAGGAAAAAGATGATATAGGCACACCCCAGAAAAGGTCACAGAAAATGAGAAAGCAACAATACTATAGGATAAGAAATTAAGGCCAATAGGCCAAATATAAGTTGTCATGAAGAAAATAAATGCTTTCTAATTGATGTGTCAATACCAACAGATGACAGCGTTTGTCTATAAGAGAGACTTAGAAATTTTAATATTTGTATTTTTGAAAACCAGTGGAAGTATTCCACTGAATTTAGGTAAATAATCCTTGGAACAGACGGTTAGTAGCGACGCCTGCTGGGTTCGGCTGCTCTGCATTGATAAAGGGCATATACCCTGGAACTAGTCTGCAGCTGCCTGACCAGCCAGGGGAAGCGGCTGACCTCCCCTGTTCGAAGGTTATAATGGACACAGGTTCGTATGTCATATAGCTAGCTAAAGGCGATGACCTCTTGGAGCTAAAGGAGACTATGGTCAGCGGTACTGGATATTAATAGTCATTGCCAAGCTAATATGGCAGTGGGACTGATATCCGCTAACTTGCTTTCGTCCATATATAGTATGCTGTCGGGTTCTCCATATTTGATAAGTGTGTGCGATGTGTTTCTCCTCAGGCAGCCTACTTAATGCATTGTAATAGGCGTACATTACTCCTGTATACTCTTCTCAGGTCCATTTCCTCTTACATTTTTCTCTCTGTGATGGGTGTGGTGGTGGACTTGGAGGGCTCGAGTTGGGGGAAGTTCCCGTTCAAGTGACCATCCAGGTTCGTATTCAGAGAAGAGTTTGTAGCAGTGGATAACTTTTCGACCCCGGGCTGGCTCTCTCCTAGGGGACGCGCTTCCATATTAATCATAGGACATGCGCTTTGTTCCGTTAGACATATTTGTGCTACATTAAAATTATTAGTGTTCAGCCCCGTATTGTGGCAGATGTAGACACGAGTGAACAGTTCAACCGAATGATGTCTAGAACTTCGCATGAGCTACAAATGTAAACAAGATTTCTGTTTTTCATTAGGGCGTCTTCCAGCTCTCATGAGTTAGAAGGATAAGTGAAGTGAAATTGCTAATAAAGAATTGAAGTAGAAACACAAGCACAGCACACCGGAGGTTGTCGTCAACTTTTTTCTTACCTTTACAAAAGTAACAATTTATTATACGGCGGTTTCGGAGGCGGCGGGGGAAAGGAGGGGAGGGGAGGCGGAGGCTGATGGGGGAGGGGAGGAGGAGAGGAAGAAGAAGAAGAAGAAGAAGAAGAAGAAGAAGAAGAAGAAGAAGAGGGGAGGAGGAGGAGGAGGATAAAGCAGCAATGTTATAGGACAAAAAATGAGGACAGCAATAATGATGATGACGAATATGTGCAGGTGGTGGTGGTGGTGGTGGTGGTGGCGTTGGCGGTAGTTGTGGCGGTGGTGGCTGTGGCGGTGCTAGTACTGGTGTTGGTGATGGTGGCGTTGCTGGTGCTGATGGTGGTGGTTGTAGTGGTAGTGGTGGTGGTGGTGCTGATGGTGGTGGTAAAAGGAAAAAAATGTAGTGCAGCCGGCGGAGGGAGTGGGTGGAGGATGTGGGGGAAAATAGAAAGTTCCATTGCTCATGCATTTCCAAAGAATATCATATCTGTAAGGAGTAGTATATACGTGAGCTGAAAGTATTCGCACGGAATCCAAAATGTTTGGCAAATACCTAGAAATAACGCAACGGTATCTTGTGGGGAAACAAACAAAACTAGGCAATTTTTTTTTTTAATGTTAAAGGAGAGCAATCGATTAATTGGTTTATATTGTACTGTAGGTACTTATTTTAATGTATCCTTATGGGCTGAACACAAAATCAATGTCTGCTTAGTGTAAACATAGACTAATAGGCTCATACCTAGATGCCTCTTGGACAGCTCTTTACTATCACATCATCACAATGATTGCCCGGCCTAAAATTAATGATAATACAGTTAAATTCCTATTCGCTACAGACCCAAATATCCATTTTATACATTCGGTAAGACATACTGGCGCAGGAGTGAGTGTATATGTTGGTCGTGTGTGTGTGTCTACATGTGGAAGTATGTAAAGCTAGTTATGTGTTTGAAGCAAAGACTACGAAACAAATAAAAGGCAAATAATGATAACCTAAGTTTTTGGAAGATAAATACTTCCGAGTAATAGAATTAGACTGGCTTGGATACACAAATACACACACATAAACATACACACAAGCACACACACACGTACACATACACACATACATACATGCACACGAATGCATACACATACATACATACATGCATACATACATACATACATACATACATACATACATACATACATACATGCATACATACATACACGAGCACGCGTTCATATATGTAAGATACAGAGAGTTTGGGGCAACAGACAGGATATAGACTCACTGGAGTGGCGTAGAGATGCGAATTGTCGCTGTGATAATGAGATGCATTAGGGAAACAATGAATCAAAAATGGCTGAGACCGGATATGTTAATGTTTGGCCATGATAGTACAGGGAATAATGCTGTTCCCTTTATTCTAGCCAAATGGCTTTTTCTGTATTAAGTCATCAAACTGAAACGCAAGTTAAACAAACGTGCTGAAGTATTATTATTATCCACTGTAGAGTGCTCTACAACAACGAACATATTTTCTTCTATGCATGCCTACATATATGGATACATATAGTCACTCAGCTGATCCCTTCACACGAACATTCATTCGTACGTTCATATGTCATAATTCATTTATACATACATACGTATATACATGCATGGAGTGGCTGTGTGGTAAGTAGCTTGCTAACCAACCACATGGTTTTGGGTTCAATCCCACTGCGTGGCATCTTGGGCAAGTGTCTTCTGCTATAGCCCCGGGCCGACCAATGCCTTGTGAGTGGATTTGGTAGACGGAAACTGAAAGAAGCCTGTCGTATATATGTATATATATATATATATGCATGTGTGTGTGTTTGTGTGTCTGTGTTTGTTCCCCTAGCATTGCTTGACAACCGATGCTGGTGTGTTTACGTCCCCGTCACTTAGCTGTATAAGTACTGGGCTTACAAAAATAATAAGTCCCGGGTCGAGTTGCTCGACTAAAGGCGGTGCTCCAGCATGGCCGCTGTCAAATGACTGAAACAAGTAAAAGAGTAAAAGAGTATATGTTGATAACGAAATGATTACTAGTAACCTAGCTATGCAGCTATAGAGTTATGCAGAACTCAATCCAGACTCATTCAATGAGAATCACAGTAGTTACTAAAACATTGAATCCACGACAAGCACATATTTGAGTTTATAAGGTGTGCATATAATTGCGTACAAGAAGTTACATGCAATATGCTACTTAGAGCTACATTGACGGGAAATGCTATTTCCTACTGATCTTTCCGAGATAGCTGAAAAGATGATTGAAAACCTCTTCTGAGATACGCCGTACGTCGCTCTGTCACCTCCATACAAACAAATCCACACCCTCAACTCACAACCAGTACGTGAATCTCGAGCAATTGTGATGCAATGTTACAGTTACCAATCACTAATTGCACCACCCGGCGAAAATCTACCAACATCACTTACACATATACACAAACAAAAACACAGACACACATTCACACACAGTTATACACTATACACTCACTTACACATATATGTTTGTACATTTATGCGTGTATTTAAGATTTTTGAGAATTTGCATGCGCGACTCTCAGAGACCAAGTTCGCCTTGAGTATATTTCTGAATAACATCTGCTAACTTAATAGAAATATCAAAATGTTTAAGTCTCTCTAAAGGAGACTACGGTTAGCGGTACTGGATATTATTAGTTATCGCCAAGCTAATATGGCAGTCCAGAAATATAGGACGAATGCACTACCCGTACGTAGATATAGATGTAGATATGAATGATATATTTTTTTATAAGATTGTTCGTGGGAAATAACAAAGGCACCTTATATGATAAGGCAGGAGTAAATACTTGTGGATAGGTAACTGATACGTACGATATGTAGAATTTGACTGGAAGGATCCCAGTTAACTAAGATCGATATGTTTATTGAATCTTTGTAGAATGATGTCTTCACTAAACCTAAAGAACAAAATAATGACGTGTTTGTGAACTAACGGTTGTGTGCTGGCATCCTGATGATCTTCGCTTTTTTATCTGGATTTCAATATTTCACGTAAGAAGTGCACTGTTACGAGCGCACATGTGGTTTCTAGAGGGTAGCAACTTATCAGAATGAAATGTTGTCTAACCATCAAAAAGTTTAATATCTATGTTATAGTTTTTGCAGGCTTTACAAATTTTAGATGTGTTCACCATCAAAAATTCATAGAGATTCTGAAACCGTGTATACCGTACACAAATATTTTAGGTTTTCGTTATTTCATCATTTTTTAATCGGTTAGTCAAAAAAAGAAATGCATCGCCCATACCCTTTGTAAATGTATTAAAGGATGGTAAGAGGGAGATAATTTGTTCTTAGACTGGAGAACCAACCAGATTACTTGCAAAAGCGGATTTCGTAAAATTGCAACATGGCCAGGTTTATAACACCCAAGAAGAGAAACGGTCCCAACCACGGACTCGACAGTTTTTTGGTACACCAACTTTTACTCAAAGTTTTTGGTCGACCCAAGGCTATGGTATAAAATGCCCCACAGTACGATCAAAACTGAAACAATGTAGCATCTTTTAAACTACACATCTAAGCTTGTGTCTAAATGGAAAGGTCCATACGTTGTTTTCTTGACATGTATAGTAATTATGTATTAGGGATTGTGAACGAAATTGAGTCGTCATATCTTATTTGATAACGATTATGAAATTTCTATTAATGAACTGAAGCATTACGTATCAAGTCTGAGTATGGATAGTAGCTGCCTGTTGAAAGTAAAGAAGGTATGAATTGGGGAAATGATCTTCATAAAATCGCAAGGGATTTAACTAAAAAAGCGAGTAACTGATCAACACAGAGAAGTAAATGTTCGTAAGATCATTGGAAAATGCTCAGAGACAAAATATATTCCTTATTTTACAGTATGCATTCAATAAATCTATTTCACACTGAAGGCATCTGTTATGTAAAATGCACCTATAAAATTATTTAATTCATATTTTCTCTCTTCTATTGTCTAACCGATATAACCACCCATTAAGAATGACTAGCAGTATTTATCAGATTATCAGATATAATAGAGCACCGTCCTAAGTTAGTACAAGACTTTGGGATGATGAGCAGATTTTTAGTTCATATATATATATATATATATATATATGCGTGTGTGTGTGTGTCCGTGACTTCGTCAACTTGTGAAGACTGGAGAAATTTCGAAATCACAGTCCACTGGCATTTATTTTGAATAAACTATTTAGATTCTTCGCCTTTATTGAGTCTTTTGCTAGTTTTATGTTAGCCAATATTTTAAGTCTACTTATAAACATACAATCCAAATGCATGTGTGTGTATGTATGCGCTCGGAATGTGAGTTCATATAATGGCTTCCAAATATATTACAATATACAAGCATGTCTTTTGTGAGCTTATTTGCGTTAAGATTACAAAATATAATGTAGTGACAAATGGAAGCTATGTGTAAGACCCCAGAACATTTACAATACGATACTTAATGTGTAACATCGATATAATCACATTGACATAAGATAAATACCACTTTACCTTCTGCAATCGAATTGTATTCTATTGAAATATCGGCTTTATTCGTATTTCGACAGTGTATTGCAGGCCAGGTGTTAAATCCCAACCTTTAAAGTACTTATATAAATTATGGACCATTTCTTTACAGAAACGATTGACAAAATAAATAAACGATTGAGCAAATATATGATTAATATAAAAGATAAGGAAGAAAACGAGAGAAATTAAATATAAACAAACGATTGTAGTAATCTCAAGAATTGCTGTTATAACACATATTATTCTACTTAAATCTTTATCTTCTTATAAGAGCTGCCGTAACAATACAAACATCTAATGAGGAGCAATAAATTTCAAATTAATGCATTCAGTTAAGTTAGGCAATGTGATTAAAGGCAGAAATTGTTTCTTGTTTTCTCTTTTCCTGTCAACAAAATAGAACTGAACCCCCCCCCCCAAAAAAAAAATCATAGATTTGGAATGTTTAAAAAATTATTGTAGAAAAGTAAGTTTTCTTAACACTGTTTTTAGGATTATTTTGTTGACAGTGATCATTCTACAAATAGAATGGCGTCGCCCATGCTCCAATAATTCTTCTAGTTTAAATAAAATAATCTTTACTTTGTTGGTTAATATTTACTGAGTGGGTGTTGAAAAAATGGTCGATTCATGTGCGGTGAAAAATTAATTAATTAATCAACTAATTAATTAATTAAATTAAACGTGTCTGAAAATGTGGAAATCTTCAGACAAAGCCAAAATATATCTCTTAATTAACTGTGCACATTCAGTGAATCTATGTCACACTGAAGGTAACTGAACCTAATGTTATGTAAAATGAGGCGCTGTTAAATTCTTCGTCTTATATTTCTCCGGCTTCCATTTTCTTACTGGTATGATCATCTATCAACAATGGGTAGCAATATTACTTCCCAGGGAGAAGTCAATTAGCAGGTAAAATAGAACATTGTACCAATTTCCAAAGACTATTTAGTTATGCCTCTTTACATTCTGAGTTCAGATCCCTCTGGATTCGACTTTACCTTTCATTCTTTCAGGGTCAATAAAGATAAAATAGCAATCAAGTAGGTGGGTCGATTTGATCGCCTGTTCCATCCTTCAAAAAGTGAAGCTTGCAACAAAGTTATAAATATTTATTACCTATGTAAGAGGGGTTAAGTAACAAAAGTGAAAGGGTACCGAACCTGCTTGCAAATTCAATAAAGAACTCACAAAATAGTGAAATTCTCCATCTTATTAGAATTTGTGTCCGTGTAACTAACCTTCTCCGTTGTGAAGTTGAATAAGAATAAAATATTTAAAATCCTCCAATTTTATAGAACATGGTAACTTATCCGCCCTTATTTTTTAATCGTCACAATTACCACCCCTATGAGAAACATTGTGCTAATAAATAATAACGTTCCTGTAGGGTTATAAAACATTTGCCTTCTGAGTTCAAATCCTTCCACACACTACGTTACCACCTGCGCATGTATGTACAGACAGTTGCCCCTGCATGGAAGCTGTCCATTTTCACACCACCGATGTTTATCCAATGCTACCGTCTTACGCTGATACAACCTGGCACCAGTGGCACTGCAGGCTTTGCAGTCAGAACGTAAAGAACCGGAACACATACCGCAAGATATCTTACCCGACCTTGTAACTGTTCTATTAATCCACTACCCTGAATTGGTACTTTTTTTATCGATCTCGAAAGAATGAAAGGCAAAGTTGATCGCGATCCAGTGTTAATAAAACATATTCTAGTTATAAATTGACCTCGATTCAGTCGATTGTAATTTTCGCCTTATGCCAAAACGAAAAGACAAACAAAATATAATGTAGTTAATTATTGATTGTATAACACCCGGAAAGAAGCACGTCAACTTGATAGTTGCTTAATACAACCAGAAATTCAAAATAGAGTCGAATAATATAAATTATTATTCACCTGATATATTTTTTTTAACATAAAATTCCTAGGCTTTAACATTGTTTGCTTGTTTGGAGTCTTTTCTTGTTAAAAATTGATAAAAAATTTTAAATTTATAAAATTCAAGCATATTACAAACTTTTAAACATATGTGTAAATAATAATTTACTGTTTTCGCTTGTGAATTATAGAAATGTCTCAGACTTAATCAATCTATATCTAATATTGTTGAGTATTTTATTTCTAATAACCTAAGTTATCAACTATATCCTTTGAGTTTTTAATTCCAAGATTTAAACTCAACATTTGAAGGAAATTTTTACGTCTACCATCCCTGATATTTGGGGTTCTACAAACATTACACTGACATAGAAAAACAAAATAACTTCTCCAGCCGAAAATAGCTTTATCGACGAATATACAGTAATACCCCGCCATTTAAGCTTACGTCGATTCATCCGTGATGTTGTTTTGCAGTTATGACAAAATATATATAAATTATAAAGATATTTTTTTAAAATACAGTACAGTACTGTTTGAACTTCGCGGATTTTCAACTATTGCGTGGACTTTTGGAACGTAACACCCGCGATAGTCGAGGGATTACTGTATATGTGACTGATATATATTAAATATTACACTTGCAACCTTGAAATGAGATGAAGCTTTATGATTAAAGGGGATGTGGTATAAGTGATATCAGTTTAGTGATAAACCCTTCCATGAACTATAGGGTCAATACAGTTGAATACAGAAAGCGTCGAACAGCAACCCTTCACATTTTTTAATCAAATATGGTCGAAATCAGTTTTGCATTATACGCTGAAATAATGTAGAAGTCAATTCTTGACTACTACGTTAGATAAGTTAAAAATAGATAAGACATTGGTGGATACTCAGTGTGATTCAGCCTGCTTCAACCTGAGGGAGGATAACCAACTTTCCTTCTTTAATATATTTTTTGCTACGTTAAATTGTAATGTAGTATATATAAATTCAGGGCAAACTGTTTTGTGAGAAGCATTTCTGATCATTCGGAGAATATCTAATCAGTTGGTACGATATCACGTTAGTGTACAGCACCACCTTCATACAACCGTCACTTCCATCCAAGACTTACAATAATAAAAACACTACCTATCTTTTCTATTTATTTGATTCGTTGATTGCTAACTTGTTATCCTAGAAACTGCAGAAATTACTTAAACAAAACATATTGTTGATTTTTTTTCCATTTAATTTTTACCAACTTATTTGGTTATTATGTGAATGGGACAACTCCAACTCTATCTAGTATGTTACATACTACGGCTTTCACAAAAAATTACAACAGTTGTAAATAAATAATATGCAGAATAAATATGCTTATACACATTGGAATGTAGCAAAACAATTTCTTCCAAATATTAGAAGGGTAGTTACAGAAGAAATATTCAAGTACTGAAGTTAATTAACACTTTAAGTATTGAATTTAATTAATGCCTTTTTTGTTTATTAACTTTTTGACTAATATTCGATTAAATGTTTTAATTATGTAAGAAAATATTGTATATTATATATATAAGAGACAATATAGAATAAAGACTAAATAGTTCATAGGAATGTTACTTTCTAGTATATATATCTAGTCTTTACAAAAATAGTATTTAGTTAATTAGGGCCCTGAACCAAGAATCTTTGCCGATATGCTTCAATTTTATCTTGAAATGAACTTACCTCACTTAGTATCTTTGATTATTTGTAATAAAACTGAAATGCAATAATTTCGTCTGAACCGAAACTGAATATCGAACTCGATTCCTCGAGAACTTTCGGCCGTTTTATGTTCGCACCACATGCATCAAGTGAAATCATGATTAATTACATTGGGCATTCAGTTTACAGGAGCGGGCATCGAATTTCGTGATATCCATAACTTCTTCGGTAGTTGCCACAAACATACATACGTACATACATACATACATACATACATACATACATACATACATACATATATACATACATACATACATATATACATACATACATATATACATACATACATACATATATACATACATACATACATACATATACATACATACATACATACATATATACATACATACATACATACATATATACATACATACATACATACATACATACATGCATGCATACATACATATATACATACATACATACATATATACATACATGCATACATACATACATACATACATGCATGCATACATACATACATACATACATACATACATACATACATACATACATACATACACATACGCCTTCACGCACATGCATACATAAACACACATATATATATACACGTTCACACAAATGGTTTATTACAAATAATCAACGCTACTTGTAGTACTAAAATGAGATTATGTAACGATCAGAATACAAGTCAATCACAGCAGTTTTAAAAAGTTCACCAGAAGTTTATTACAGTAATCAATGCATTTCCATCAGAAACCATTTACCGATATTTTATTGAGACTTGGCCAAGAGTACTGATCTCGAAACGCTGATCCTGCGGTCAGTAGATCTGCTCTGTAACAACTCAACTTTCAGCGATTCTTTACATGCTAACACTAATGGAGAAATCGATAGTCCTTAATAAATATTCAAGCTAATAGTATCTAGCAGGAAAATAGCCTAAATCCTAACACTAATGCAAATGTTAATAGTCCAGGCCAATGTCTAGCAAGCCACCTAGTATTTTGAAATTCCACTGTGTTATTGATTCATCGATTAAATAAATAGTAAGAAGGTCATAGTTATTAGCCTTCATTTCGTCCGTTAACAGAATGGAGCAAACCATTATCAATAATGGATGTACTGTTCGTTTTATAAATAGAATGATAAGTATTCTAAAGAAAATTATAAACATAAACAACAAACAAATAGAACAAATAGAAAGGAAACAGAAATGCAGTCAAATTTATATGGTTGTGCTGATGAAAAATTAATTGAATATTTTAAAATGCTGACTTGTTTTTGACTAGGTAAAATGCCTTCAGATTTTAACGAGAGAATAAGAGGGAAAAGTGATGTCCATAACTGTCCCATGTAGTATTGACAATATGAATTAAGAAGAATAAAAACGAATTGCTAATCGAAAACCTACTCTGCACAGCTCGTTTGCAATGAATAATACAGAGAAGTAATAAAGAAGACGAGGAAAGAAAGAAAGAAAGAAAGAAAGAAAGAAAGAAGGAAGGAAGGGAGGAAGGAAGGGAGGAAGGAAGGAAGAAAGAAAGGAACGAACGAACGAACGAACGAAGAAAGGAAGAAAGAAAGGAAGAAAGGAAGAAAGAAAGAAAGGAAGAAAGAAAGGAAGAATGAAAGAAAAAAGAAAGAAAGAAAGAGAAGCTAAGATTTTGCTATTGATGAAGAAAATTCCACCACACTGAAAAAATTAACTTTTTTTTAATCAGCAGTAATTAGTTGTTGTCGTTGCTATTGATGTTGCTGTTGCTGCTGCTGTTGTTGTTGTTGTTGTTGTTGTTGTCCTTATGCTTGTTTTAATGGTTCAGAGGTAGAAAGACAGCTGCCATGACCCTTTCCAGCTACATTCATCATATTATCTTCCAGGCTTCTGCATTATCTAATATAAAACCACTTTTAAAGACAACAGGTTATGATTTGAAAATATTTAGCTGCTATTTCAAACCAGGCAGCAAATCAGAGGTTCCGTCATTAGTTAGTCGCCAGTAGTGAAAATAAATGCTCACAAGCAGTAGTTATTTGCTGTAAAATTTCAGGCGTTTGACGTTTTTGACGTAGTGAAAAACGTAAGATTTTGGCCAGGGTAAATCTATTTTTACAACAGAAGCCATCAATATGTTTGAGAAAGGAATAATCATCTATTTTCTTTCCCCTTAAGAAACTATAATGTCGATAAAAAAGAGTACAATATGATAGTGCTACGAACCATACGAGGGTGTGCTGAAATGTTCCTAGCTTTGGGTAAAAGAAAATACAGGAGCATCAGTTAATTATAATTTTATTCAAAATATTCTCCTCTCAGATTCACACTCTTATTGCAACGATCGTCCAGTTTTTCTAAACCTCGTAAAAGACTGGGAAAATTGGGCCTCCAACCAAGCCTTTCACGAAACTCTTAAAGCCAGGAACTTTTCAGAACCATCTCGTATATTGGTTCTTCATGTCATAAATAGATTCAAGTACGCTAGATCCCGGCTAAAAGAGAAATCTCATTCAAGTGAAGTAGTCTTCTGGTTATATCATGTTCTAAAACATAGTGTTTCTCTTTTCAATATTCATTTTTATCTAAGAGTGTTGAGTCCCACTGGGTTCAGTCCCACTGGGTGGCACCTTGGGCAAGTGTCTTCTACTATAGCCTCGGGCCGACCAAAGTCTTGTGAGTGGATTTGGTAGACGGAAACTGAAAGAAGCCCGTCGTATATATATATATATATATATATATATATATATATAAATATATGCGTGTGTGTATTTGTGTGTCTGTGTTTGTCCTCGTTACTTAGCGGTTCGGCAAAAGAGACCTATAGAATACGTACTGGGCTTACAAAAGAATAAGTCCCGGGGTCTTGTTGCTCGATTAAAGGCGATGCCCAGCATGGCCGCAGTCAAATGACTGAAACAAGTAAAAGAGTAAAGAGTAAAGAGAGTGTTAGTAAGCAGTGTAAATATGGCCTGAGGTTTGTTGAATTTTAGTTTCATGAGGAAAAAGTATTTCTGAGGAAGATTATATGGCTAATGTACTGTTTCAAAATATTTATTGTAGTACGTTATTAGCTCGTGAATAAAGTCCACGAACCTATTTCTGTTCCCTGTAAATTTCAATTTACAAATGTTCCTCAGAGAAGAGAAGCACAACAATCTCCCATTCCTATTATTTCTTTTTCTTCATAATTGTAAAAATGTTATTCCAAGTCAAAAGAAGCCACTATTTCCATTAAAGGAAATAACTCTGCATAATCATTACGGTGATAGTTTCTTTAAGCTGGAGGACATGTCTTTCGCCGAATCATTAGGCTACTGAATACCCTGATGAGTTGATAATTCTAAGTGTGTCTCAATGATTGAGTTATATCTGTAATCAAGACAATTAGCCCTTGCGGCCGAATCTACTTAATTCCTGTAATAAACAATAGTATCAGAGGTAACTAGTGATGTTCTGCGTCAGCATTCAGTGTACGTTGTTCAATAGTGGAATGAATACGTTTTTTATCTTTCTCACAGCAAACTAATTAATTGTGTTTGAACAACCAAATGACCTAATATGGTCGCCGTCTACGTCGTCGTCGCTGCTGCCGCCGCCGCCGTCGTCGACGTCGTTGTTATCGTTGTTGTCTTCGCCATCATTATCGTGGTTATCATTGTCGTTGTTGTTTAGCTCCTGGTCAGCTTTGATGGAGATGTGTGATCAAATGTATTGTGACCTAACTACCATTTTGCATCAGGGACTAATCTTTCTAAATGGCTTTCCCATTTAATAATAGTTGAGGGTGAATCGAGGGAAATTCGGTTTATATTTCTAGCAGGTTGAGAGATCAAGTAAAGATGTTTTCATTGATTTTAAGTTATTGCTTTTGCTTCATCTGCTCTAAACAATTAAATCTCTGATCAAAAACATTTCTTCTTGCTTTCAAAAATATTGTATCCCGAACCACATGATCAGATGTGTTATTCTACTTTTCAAAACGTCAGAGGTCGATTTGGGTACTATTTCTTGAGGATAAAACTATCACATATGGGTTGCATCATTACCTATAAATGGATACATTTGGCAGTATAAGTCACCCTGCTAAACTCTTGAAGCATTTTGGAATTGACGAATAGTTCGTATAGAGACTACTTGCATGGCGAAAATTTTATCCTTCTGCTACGATTGCATGTAATTTGCAAATATATATATACATATTTTTTTTTTGTTCTTGTTTCAGTCATTTGACTGCGGCCATGCTGGAGCACCGCCTTTTAGAGTGGTGAAAGAGTACAGCAGGGATCACCACCATCCCCTGCCGGAGCCTCGTGGAGCTTTTAGGTGTTTTCGCTCAATAAACACACACAACGCCCGGTCTGGGAATCGAAACCGCGATCCTCCGACCGCAAGTCCGCTGCCCTAACCACTGGGCCATTGGTTCTTTATAAAATTCTTTTCGCGGTTTCTTTAAATTGTATGACTCTTAATATATACTAAATGAAACTACTGTAAAGCAATTAATTTCATTTCAGTTATGTTACTTAGTACAATGGAAGAAAATGCAGAAAGTCATTGCTGTCCGCCTATAAATTTTAATACTTGTGCTTTTGTAACAAGTCAATATAAATCAACCAGCTAATCTAAATCACAAGTTCAGGTAATAATTTCACGAGGGATGTGTTCGTCTTTAGAGTAAGCCTTTGAAGTAGAGGAAATAACCGGAAATATTAATTTCTTCCACCGACAACGAGTTGAAAGTGGGCGGAGTGTTAAATATTGAGTCTTGACTATTTCAAGAAACAGCGGGAATGAAATAGATTCAATCGGGAAGGAAAAAAAATCAATTTTCGTTAAGAGAATTCTTCCCCCATTGATCTCTACGTACATATTGATTGGCTAAGATGAAAACTAATAATTTATGAAATTTGTTTTCATTTTTAAAAAGTCAATTACATAGAGTTTTAATAGAATTAACGAGAAATCAACGTCATTCAATGTAAAATCTTGATAGCTGAGTACATAACGTATTATAACTACCTAATCATGGGTCATAAATTTAAAAGCGCTGGCGATGGTTCATTGAATCTAAACTGGACATTTTCCGCTATGCAGCATCAATTCATCTGACTATCAACAATTTGTATCCTATCATCTGACAATGTTGCCTTGGATCAAGTCAATGAACATACACAAAACACAGACATGCATATGTGTGTGTGTAAATATACACATCTCTCTCTCTCTCTCTATCTCTCTCTCTCTCACTATATATATATATATATATATGCATGTATATATATATACATATATATATATATATATATATATATATATATATAATATATATATATATATATATATATATATATATATTTGCATCTGTCCTATCTCCCTATCTATCTTTATTGACAGATAACTAGAGAAAGAGGGAAACAGAGAGACAGAGATAGAGAGATTTATATACATACATGTGCGTGAGTATGTGTGTGTGTGTGTGTGAGTGTGTGAGTGTGTGCGCGTGCGTGCATGTGTGCGTGCGTGCGCACGTGTGTGTATTATCAAAGCAGTGTGCAGATTCTAGCATTCGTTATGGTATTTTCAGTTTTCGAAATTACAAGAAAGCAATGTCTTATGAGAAACATAATCACACGAAAAAAGTTTAAATTATTTCCATTTATTCAAAAACTAATGAATACTAATCAATAGTATGTCCGTTGAGAAGATACTAGGGTCGGACGGCATTCCACAAAAGGTCATCAGGTGTGCAAAGGAGTTCTACTCAGCCACTTGTTGAAACTACTCTATCAGAGCTGGGAGAAGGGAACAGTCCCGCAAGACATTAGGGACTGCAACGTTTCCTCCCTTAATAAGAACGAGATGGACAAAAGAGACTACAATAGCTACCAATGCATCTCACTGCTAAGCATCGTCGGGAAGGTCTTTGCCCGCTTGGTCCTGAAAAGACTACAGAAAATCTTTGAGAGAATATACTCTGGATTTCAGTGTGATTTCAAGTCAGAATGCTCCACCATCGGTATGATCTTTCTTCGACAGCTACAGAAGTGCTAGCAGCAAAGGCAACCACTCTGTATCACCTTTATTGACCTAACGCTGGCTTTCGACCTAGTTAGTAGAACGGCTTGTTCAAAACGCCAGCCAAGATTGGCTGTCTTCCAAGATTTATCAGGGTAGTCTATTCCAGACAGGATCAGCATCTCAACGTCTCCTGCCTTTGTAGCCTGAGATGCATTTTGGATATCAAGTGGACCGACCTAGTCACCAATACTGTAGTTTTCAACCACGCCAATGCACTCATCATATTCACAGCTGCCTGCGCTGGCTCACTTGCGTATCGTATGCCGGACGAGACCCCAAGCGACTTCCTCTATGGGGAACTGGCCACCGACACAAGAGCATGAGGACGACCCTCATCTTCGTCTCAAGGGCATCTGCAAGAGAGATATGAAGTCAACGGATCTGGACATCCTGAGATGGAAAGAGGTCGCTAATGATCACCCATACTGGGGACAAGAACCACACAGAGGGATGGAGCGAGAGAAAAAAACTGAAGCTCAAAGAAAGGAAAATGCAATAGCGCCAGTGGAGAACATCTTCGAATCCAGTCACTGCACGCAAGATTGCCACTCCCGAGTGGGCCTGTACAACCACAGCAGATAATGCACCACCATCAGCAACTAACACAAATTCTCCAGGTACAGACCTGTGATCTTTCGAGACCGGCGGATGCTGTAGAGATACTTATATGTACATTATATATACACAGGCATAAATGCACATACATATACCTATACACATACACATATGGATATACACACACACATACACGCACAAATATAAGAAACAGTGTTTCTAATATAAAAACAGGGTCGGAAATATGGATGGACAGGGTTAGCTGAGTAAATCGTCCTCTGTAATTTACCCATATTTTACTTTATCGGCCCCAAAGAGATGAAAAGCAAAACTAACCTCGGCAGGATTTGAACACATTATGCAATTTTCTTTCGATGATCTAAAAATTTCTGTCTGTCCGCTGCTGTATATGATTAAAGTTTATTGTGATGCGACTGAGCCTAGTTAAAAGTTACAATTCTAAACTGCTGACATTTTCCCTATACTTACATCCCTAATATATTTACGAAGACTTGAACGCCATAACGCGTTTGACTTGTGTGTAATGTAACTAAATCTAGAAGATGGTTTAAACCTATGATTGTCTTCCTTAGATCAAATTGCAGACCGACAGATAATGCAAACGCAATGCTCAATAAACTGGCAAACCAACTGTAAAAGTAGCAATTCTAATCATCTTTTAATATATGATAACTGACTGCAACACTGAAGAAAGAAGGAATATGTGGGGTGGAAGTGGCAAAGGACAAAATCTGATAGTTTATTTTAGAAGAGCAGAACAGCAAATACGATTACTCATTCAAACAACGATTTAAAATGACTGATTATTATGAAATTATTTCTATTTCAGAATACGTACGATTATCTTTAATGTAACAATGATATTTGTTTCTGAAATGCATGCAGAATTCATATCAGGAAAAAAAAATGGCTTTAGTTCAAGAAAAATAGCTTAAGAATAACAAAAAAATGTGTAATTTAATATCAAAACTACTTGACAGTTGCCAGTTTTATCTTATTTCCTTCGTCGCTAAAATTTACATTGATTTTAGCTTTTAGCCACAATAGGGGCGACAGTTATTTTTACACTTCCATCATGGTTCAACACTAATCATGATAGACAAATATTATTATCAAATTTTTAAACTATCAGAAAATATGAATTTAAAAAGCTACAGCTAAACATCAGTCTGTATATGCAGATGTATGCATATGTGAATTTGTATGTATATACGGTATAAAATTATCAAATAAACAAAGCTGATGCACAAAAACATTATATAAAAATGTAATTGCATTGGTTGCTCTAAATATATAATGAAGAATGAAACAATTTGTGCAGAAAATATACCCAAGTAAATATGCCACCTAAGGCGCTTATGCTACTAAAAATGTATGTATGATTTGCATGTAAAGTATAAATTTTGATACAGTCCAAAATCAATACAAACATATTTAGATATAAAATCAATATGCATACTTGTATGTGTGTGTAAATCACACACAAACACATACACACACATACATACATATCTATATAATATTTTGCCTAGATGATATATATATATATATATATATATATTATATATAATATATATATAATATATATATATATATATATATATATATATATATTATATATATATATTTTGTATGTATATATATATATATAATATATATATATATTTATGTATGTATATAATATATATATATATATATATATATATAGGGAGAGTTATACATATGTATATGTGCACACACATGCGCACACGCGCACCACTATGTGTGTCTGTACGTATGTATATATATGTATGAATGTATATGTATATATATATGTATATGTATATGTATATATATAATATATATATATATATATATATATATATATATATATACGTTTTTAGTAGTTGGGGGTTATTTAAGCTTATTTAAGTATGTATCATGCTGTCGTTAATAATTTTAAGTGACCCATATAATAAGGAGCAGGTACCGGTAGCCTTTGGACCCTGCTATATTTGACCAACTGTAACACTTATGTACGATATGTATAATATTATATGATATTGTATGTTGCATATAAAGTGAGTGGGAACTAAACAAGAACTGTTTGAAAATCTGTTGGGCTATATTGTACTTGCTTCACGCTTATTTCACCTGAGAAGCGCGTTGAGTACAAAAATTATCAATATTAAGAAATTACCAATATTAAGAAATAGATCTATTATCAATATTAAGAAATAGATCTATTACAACTGTTTATATTGCCCAAACCTTGCTGAACAACAAAATGAGATATGGATAGTGAGCCCGTCTTAGAGTAAACGTACTTTCGATTCACACGAGTTTCGGGAAAAGTGTAACAATAATATTACTTGTAACAAACATAAGGTAATGGACTATTCCCACTGGTCAATCATCAGAGAGTTCTAAAATGGGTATAACAGCATCCATTTGCTTTGTTTATCTGCTAAAAAGAAGCAACCATTAATATTTTGTCACGGACATAACGAACTACAGAGACGTCTTATTATGACAGGCGACAAATGGCAACTGCTTCTGTGCTATGCAGAATTGATTTAGAGCTTTGGTAATTAAACCTTCTCCTGTTCAGCTTTATGGCATTTATTTATCGATGAAAAAAGAAATGGGTAAACGATGTTTATGATTTTAAAATAAAGATGCTCTGCGCAATACAAAAAGGTCTTACGCGTGATATACACTATTTAAAAGTATCCCACGGGTCACAAATCAAAATATTTCCATACAGATACGATTGTATGTGATGGTTAGAAATTGAGCATTAAGAAATGGTGTCATTGCGCCATTGCATTCGTAGATATGTGAGTAATTAAGAACAGTTGTTTGAATAATGTACGTTTATTGTGAATGTATTTATGAATTGCAAACGTTTTCACTTGAAAAATGACAAAATGTTTTGCTAACAATCAGTCGGCATTTATGTATTTAAAAATCTAAATATTGCTAATTCAAAGGCTGATTCAATTTCATTTATTTCTATTTAATATCTATTAATGTTTCACGTTCCGAATCAACTGTTCTAGACACAGATGTTAACAGCCAGAAACATAATGGTCGTTATAATTACAATTATTTATCGTAATTAAGGTTATAATTAAACTAAAAACCATACTAAAAACTCATACGCGCATACACATTATATGCAGAAGTGCACACCTAGAACATACGTAATGTCACACACACACACGTATCTCTCTCTCTCTCTCTCTCTGACGCAAATATATGCGTATGCAGAGATCAGCTTTCCTTTATTGAAAACACAACTGCGTTACGAGTTTAATTTTACTCATTAATGAGGTTTATTTTTATGTAACTGCATTTACTTTTTTAATTTTAGTTTTAGACAATGACGTTCCTAAATAAATAACAATTCCTAAAATCTAGATCATTCTTACTGCTATTTTATGAATGAATTGAATGTTAGTGAGATTTTATACTGTTCCGTTTTTGTTGTATGTAACAACGACCTTGTAAATAATTTCGAACTAACAAAACCCACGTCGCTGGATTTCAATTTTTTAATCCGTTACCTCGAATTACTTTTCACCTCTGTACTTATTTTTATTATGTATGCTACTTTTAATGAAACTTTCATAGCAACTCTTAGTTGTTTGTATAAAATATCTCTTTGTCTCTCTCACTCTCTCTCTCTCTCTCTCTCGCTCTCTCTTTCTCTCCTCTCTCTCTCGATATATATATATATATATATATATATATATATATAGGGCGAATTCACGAAAAAAACAAAAGACGAAGACAGGTGGTGTAGAAAACAAACAGATGTATTAATATAACGCTCGGGAATTGAAAAAGTCTTTTACATTTCGAGCCTACGCTCTTCTACAGAAAGGGACACAGCAAAAAAAACAAAAAAAAAAAACAAGGAGAGAAACAAGGAGAGAAAAAAATGTGTGAAGTGGCTATGTACGAGTGTGTATTCTTATATGAATTCCCACATACGCCTATAGATACACACACATGCACACATCTATACATACATAAACAGAGAGAGAAATAAAGAGAGAAGGTGAAAGAGTTTAAAGAGAACAGTATGTTTATTTGCGCAGCAAATTAAGTTGAAAGTCTATTCCTTATCAGAAAATATTATGTCTACAGTAATATATTTTTGTCTGATTTGCATATATTTGACGCATTGTAAATAGGGTCTACTCCATAACGTTTAGGAAACTTCATGAATTAAATGTCTATGCAAAGTATTTATTCTGGCGGAGGAAAGTCCAAGCTGAATTGTGTTGGATTTACATTAAGAATGCAGCAATCTGAAGCTTTCAGACGATATTGCAATTTCGTGACCGAATCAACAAAATCAATGGAAGGACACGTCTAAAGGATTAATTGCTACTTCACGCTTCATTGAAGCGTATAATTTCTAATTAACACCGACGGGCACGATAAAATTGTGAAACTAGATTTGACAAGTACTCGCTCTGACTTTAGAACTGTCAATTGTTCACAATTCCATCTATAAGAGATACAACTCCTGACATATAGTATGACATGCTAAACAGCTTAACATACAAGCATTGATCACTCGGCGACAATATAGATAAGACTAAACTTGTGTTGTGGTTGCAACCAATAGATTTCGGTTTCAAAGCACAGCATGACTATCAATTTATAATTGGTCATATGAAATGTAGAATTGGATTAACTACGACGAAATTGTATGCCAGTCTCACTTTTCTACCTTGTATAATGTGTACAATGCTTGTGATAGCATTCTCTCTTCACAAAGGTAGATATTTAGATGCATATGAGTATTTATTTGCATATATATTGTATGTGTCTGTGTGAAGGTTTATATACTGTGTGTATGTGTGTGTGAGAGAGTGTGTGTATTCGTTAGTGAGTGAGTGAATGAGTGCATGTGCTAAGTGGATATAAGAACGCAAATAAAACGATATAGAATATGAAGTAAAGGAGAGGATCACAAATGATATAGAGTAATCCCTCGACTATCGCGGGTGTTACGTTCCAAAACAACCCGCGATGGGTGAAAATCTGCGAAGTAGAAACTGTACTGTTCTGTATATAGTCTTTTATTATTTTCATAATTTGTATATATTTATTTTATTATAAATGCAAGACAACACCACACACTCGCCTCCTGACTTTCGTTTTCCATACAATATGTGCAATTCTTTGTTTACTCATCTACGGTACAAGGCGGCGAGCTGACAGAACCGTTAGTACGCCGGACGAAATGCGTAGCTGCATTTCGTTTGCCGTTACGTTCTGAGTTCAAATTTCGCCGAGGTCGACTTAGCCTTTCATCCTTTCGGGGTCGATAAATTAAGTACCAGTTACGCACTGGGGTCGATATAATCGACTTAATACCTATGTCTGTCCTTGTTTGTCCCCTCTATGTTTAGCCCCTTGTGGGTAATAAAGAAATAGGTACACTACGTATTTTCTTTTAATATATTTAAATTAATGTGTTATACAGTACAGTACTGTACTGTATTTTTATTTATTAATTTTTTTAATTTTTAGGCGTGAAAGTGCTTACTTTACCACAAAAATAATTAAAATCTAAAGAAATATAAATAGCTATCAGCCGGAGAAACCCACGATACACTGAGGAATCCGCGAGATAAATTTACATATATTAGTCTGAAAAATCCGCGATGTACTGAGGATAGGTGAACCTCGGTATGGCGAGTGATTACTGTACGAAGTTAGACAAATGAAATACTTGATGGAAAAAGGCGTGAAAATATGAAACGAAATAACAATCAAAGAATTAGTGTAGTGAAAAGAATTATAGAGAATTTACCGTTTCAAGTCGTACCCTTTATCAAAGGAAAGGAAAAGAAATAAGAGAGGTTAAGAAAGGAAACAGAAAGGATGCCAAATTTATGACGCCTGTTTACATCACAAGCATAAAATTATTTATAAAAAGGCAATTGGAGTGCTGCGTAATAGGACGGAAAGAGCAAGCATGATCTTGTTATGCCGAGAGTAAGTGGGAGAAGAGAAGGAGAGGGAGCGTGATAGAACGAATGAGATTAAGTGGAGAGAGCAGGAGGAAAATGAGCAAGAAAGAGAGGAAAAAAGAAGTAGAAATAAGGTAGTGAATAAGGAAGGGGGAGAACGAGCGAGGGAGAAAATTGAGAGAGAATAGGAGAGGTCAAAATATCGGTTTGTATACGGTGTAGTTAAATGTTGAATGCGTCATCAATGTAGGTGTTTAAAGACATCTAATACTGACAAGAAATATAAAGGTCGTACATTTATGTAACAGGCATTCATACAATCTCAGTCTTCCAGCTCGAATGTGAATACATATACATATATATATAAATACACACATACATCTACGAAGTGTGTTAGATAGACCGTTGAAGAGATGAGATATTAAAGTGGAAGGTGAGAGGGAACGGTTGTGTGGTGGGGGTGCAATGCACAGAGGTGGACATTTTTATTTGCCACGGCGTACAAACTGAAGGACCATCAATTGAGATTGGGTCTCATATTTGTGATCATGACTACAGAAGAGGCGAAGGCAGAAGAATAGAGAGTATGGGATGGGAAGTCTTGAGTGACTGAATGGAAGAGGCGAAATTGAGTTAAGACAGGGAGTTTGGTTTATAGAAGAAATCAGAGAAGGAGATGGTTAAGAAGTCAATAGTGACTGAGAAGTTAAGGAAACTGACAGAGGAGAGCGACAGATGATGGAGG
>NC_042998.1:188858662-188866162 GCF_006345805.1 Octopus sinensis
GTTACAAGTTCGAACATCCTTAGAAATTTAACAGCAAGGACTTGGACTGAAGTTCCTCAATTAGGCTATCGATATAATTACTAGAGCTGTGTTAGTACTACTTTCAAAATCAGTTTGAAATTTATGGTTTAAAATAAAAATCAAATAATTAATAATATATGGTGTTTTACTTCATACTTTAATGATGTAGGACATGAAGATGAAATAATTTGACAAAATTTAATATCAGAACCTTCTAATATGCTAATCGATCGATATTCCATAAATCTCGGTAGCAAAGCGATAAGCTCCCACATCTCTTATTCGCTTTTAATGCCAGTTTGCTTCTCTCGAGCCGCGAGTTCTTTGGAAAAGTGAAGTCACAATATCGCATTTGGATTTTACATCTAATCAAAAAGCTTACAATATAAGGCAGTATTGAACTTGATCAATAACTTTAATTGTATTCGGCCCTTTTAAATTCGTGCCCATATGCATCTGAGAGTTAATTCAAACTTCTTCAGAGATTATAGTGATGAAAATGAGGTGAAATGAACCTTCCTCCATTCAACCCTACTATCATCTACTACAATAGATTGAGTAATTTAAAAGATAGTATATTTTATTGCAAGGATTTTAGCCAATCGAGTTGTTACATCAAGCCTCCTCACCAAATAGTTGCCAGTTCCTTGACACTCACCGGCATTAAAAAGGAGGACAATTAAATCGATTAAACCCTCCTTTGACATAATGAAATAGTGTACTTTTCATAAAAATCATCATTATTATCGTTTGAAATATAGCATCCTCCAAGTTTGTAATTTTTTTCTCTCTTGTATAGTGTTGTGTGGACGCCCCCATACGATGAAGTAGGCTAGCCCAATACGTAGATATGGTGGAAGAAGCCAAGACATCAGAGAGCAGAGAGTAGCGGTGAGAGCAGAGTTGAGTAGAGTCATCCGAACGTGCGACATAACATATATATTTCTTTACTACCCACAAGGGGATAAACATAGAGGGGACAAACAAGGACAGACAAAGGAATTAAGTCGATTACATCGACCCCAGTGCGTAACTGGTACTTAATTTATCGACCCCGAAAGGATGAAAGGCAAAGTCAACCTCATTATGTGTACATTACTATTACCGATTGACTATCAGCCAGTCAAGCAGCATTCTTTGTTTCTATTCTTATTTTCGCTTTTAATGTATATTTAATTGTAATTCATACTCAATATTATTCTCCTGCAATTTTTTTCAAAATGTAAATAAACTTGACATATACCTATCATTTCATATAATTCACTTTCATTTATTTACCATGCTCTATGATGTTTTACGTAATATATTATATAATAAATTTAAACACTTATAACCAATTGCATATGAATATACAGTACCTGACATAACTACGATGGAATTTTAACAGGTAAGTACTGTAAAATTATAACCATAAATTAAATTTTTAATGGAACACAGCATACTTCTAGCCATCATAAATGAATACTAAGTGGATGGAAGCACTCCGTCGGTTACGACGACGAGGGTTCCGGTTGATCCGAATCAACGGAACAGCCTGCTCGTGAAATTAACGTGTAAGTGGCTGAGCACTCCACAGACACGTGTACCCTTAACGTAGTTCTCGGGGATATTCAGCGTGACACAGAGAGTGACAAGGCCGGCCCTTTGAAATACAGGTACAACAGAAACAGGAAGTAAGAATGAGAGAAAGTTGTGGTGAAAGAGTACAGTAGGGATCACCACCATCCCCTGTCGGAGCCTCGTGGAGCTTTAGGTGTTTTCGCTCAATAAACACTCACAACGCCCGGTCTGGGAATCGAAACCGCGATCCTACGGCCGCGAGTCCGCTGCCCTAACTACTGGGCCATTGCGCCTCCACGAATGCTAAGTACGCGGAGCAAGAAATAAAAGCTTAGTCAATGAGGAAACTCTTTGATACCGAAAATTAAATGCAGGATAATCAAAGCTTCACTTACCAGAAATTATGTTGTAATCAATTCTCTTTTGAGTATTTAACTCAGATGGCGTTTGTACAAGACGTCCAAATATTAGTCTGTGATTGCAAGCTTCAACTCTGTAATCCATTGTATCAGGTTCGTCGAAGCAATATTTCTCGTATGACAAATTTGTTTTCTGTTGACAATTTTTTTCACCACTAAGGGTTTCTATATTAGAGTCAATTATTAGAGTTACCGTTGTATGGGCCTTATGGTTCTTTAGTCCATGCCTTAGTGAGGCGAGAACGGTCAACCGCAAAGAACACTCTACACCTGTGAAAAGGTTAAGTAATAATAACATGAAGTAGAAATATAAAACCAGAAATAATAATAATAATAATAATAATAATAAAATAATAATAATATAATAATAATAATAATAATAATAATAATAATAATAATAGCAACAACAACAACAATAAAGATTTTTAATATAACCTAAAAATCTTGGGAGAGATTTTTTAGGTCGACCTAAATAATTGACTGTTATTTTTTCTATCGAAAAAGGACTTCACAAAAATGTGCATAACAAGTTTACACCAGTATTCTACAGTTTCTGGCCATAAAAAAAAAAACATAATAATAGTTTCTATCATTGGCATAAAAACAAATCTTTTGGGTCAGAGAACAGTCAAATAAATCCATCTCAAAGCCTATCTAATCTTGACCCCAAAAAGGATGAAAGGCAAAGTAAAAAGCGTTCTTGATCTGGACTTACAAAGAAATGGAGCATATCTAAATAATGCAAGTTATGCACTGGCAATCCAGTGATCCATCACCTTGTGTGTTGTCTCCTGTTTTTTTATAAAATTCCATGGTTCGTTAGCATTTTTAGCTATTTACATGCTCAATTTGTTGTCGTTGATGAGGCTTAAGTTTGCTTAAAACAACAAAAAACATTGCAATAAAAACTTCTGTGTATGAAACCATGCCTATATATTAAAACAAGATGATGATGTTGATGATGGTGGTTGTGGTAGTGGTGGTCGTGGAGGTTGTTGTTGTTGTTATTGTTGTTGTTGTTGGTGGTGGTGGTGGTGGTGGCGGTGGTGGTGGTGGTGGTGTTGGTGGTGGCGGTGGCGGTGGTGGTGGTGGTGGTGTGGTGGTGGTGGTGGTGGCGGCGGCGGTGGTGGTGGAGGTGGTGGTGGTGGTGGTGACGACGGCAGCTGATGGAAGACAACAGTGACGATGGATGATGACGATGACATTGACAGCGGCTGTGGGACGGTGACAGCGTTTGCAGCGTTAACGGTGGTGATGGCGATGGCGGCGGCAATGATGATGATGATGATAATGAGGAGGAGGAGGAAAAAGAAGAAGAAGAAGGAGAAGAAGAAGAAGAAGAAGGAGGAGGAGGAGGAGGAGGAGGAGAAGAAGAAGAGAAGAAGAAGAAGAAGAAGAAAAGAAGAAGAAGAAGAAGAAGAAGAAGAAGAAGAAGAAGAAGAAGAAGAAGAAGAAAACTAACTTGAAATGAAATGTATGAGAAGAAAATACGATTGTTACAGTTCTACTCGATTTCCATATTGTTGTCTGAAGAAATATTATAAAAGTAAGGCGTTAAAGAACGCCATTAAAATAGGCAAGTTTATAAATCAATGAGATTTCAAAGTAGAAACTGCTAAATTAACCAGACTTGCCACATTAAAATTCTAAAGTCATCATGAATAAACGACAATTTTTTAAAGGTTATCGTCAATTATTCAAGATAAATGGCTCAGCTAATTTACTCTGGCACTGTTTTCTATCTTGGAGAGATGGAAGCTAAATGCTTCGATTCAACAAAATTTGAAATCGAACTCAATCACAAACATAAAAACTGAATTCGTAAAAGAGGAGAAATACGAAATGTAATGCGGTTTTTAGTTACGACCGATTTCATTCTGAGCTCGAATCTCGTCAATATCAATTCTGTCCTTCATTTTGTCCAGTAGTCATCTGAATCTACTTTTCTTTCTTTCGATGAAAGGCTACGCAAGGACCTCGAAAACGAATAAATGATTTCAATTTCTTTCTGAGTAACATCAAAATTATGTATCAAAACAAAAAGGCGAATGAAGTATGCATACTCTCTCTTTTACTCTTTTACTTGCTTCAGTCATTTGACTGCGGCCATGCTGGAGCACCGCCTTTAATCGAGCTTATTCTTTTGTAAGCCCAGTACTTATTCTATCGGTCTCTTTTGCCGAACCGCTAAGTAACGGAGACATAAACACACTCACACAAACACACACACGCATATATATATATACATATATACGACGGACTTCTTTCAGTTGACGTCTACCAAATCCACTCACAAGGCTTTGGTCGGCCCGAGGCTATAGTAGAAGACACTTGCCCAAGGTGCCACGCAGTGGGACTGAACCCGGAACCATGTGGCTGGTAAACAAGCTACTTACCACACAGCCACTCGTGCAGAATATTTTTTTTAATGCATTATCGTGCAGTTTATTGGTATAAAAAATAAACATTGAAACAATTAACGCCATTGCTACGAACTTGAATTAACATGAACGTCAACAACCGTGTCCAGCTTTTAATCCCTAATAGTTTCCGATTTTATATTGACATATATAGGAGTATATATGCATGTATGACAAATGGATACTTAGACAGAGAAGGAGAGAGAGAGAGAGGAGGGGAGAGTGAGGAGAGTAGAGGTGGAGAGACAATATTGATTAATTAATACATTTTCAACCTCCTCTGGTCATGATTGATCATGTCTTTTAGCACCCAGAAAAATTACTGGCCTGGACTAGGGTGTCCTTCTGCCTGTGTTGTGCATGTAAGACTAACAGTTTACAACCCATGGAAGTTTTCCCTCTTCACGCTGCCGATAATGTCCATAGGAAACCATATGTATACATATATGTATGTATGTATATATGTATGAATATATGTGTGTATATGAAGAATAGATAGTAAGAAAGAAAATCATAGAGACAGCATTGTTTAAGCTATTTATTTAGTTTTCACTATATATACGTATGCTTGTGTGTATGCATGCTTGTGTGTATATATATATACACACACATGTATGTATGTTTGTGTGTGTATATATATTTATACATACACACTTACATGTATACAACATATTCTCCTAAACACACGTATATATATATATATATATATATATATATATATATATATATAGGTATGTTTGTATATATATCATAATTATAAAACTCACCTATTTACTATACGTATAAATATGTGATGATACAAGTTTACTGTAGTAAATGAATTTTATACATGTTTCTGATAAGTCAACTTTCGAAAGTATCAATATAATGATACGGCTTAAGTTGTATATATTATATGATAATGTAGCAATACTCTTGATTACGAAACTCGATGAAACAATTGTAAATTTATGTAATAGAACGACTTGCTCTCTCCACTCTCCTTGTTAATAATTATATACATGTATATATATATATATATATATATATATATATATATATATATATATATATATATATTCATATATATATACACACACACACACACACACACATATATATATATATATATATATATATTATATATATATATATATATATTATGTCTGTATATTCCGTCTCTATAGAAAATTAAGATGAAGACGTAGCTATGCCTTTATATTAAAAATGACAGACATATGAAGTATTTAAAAACCTTTTGCTTTGGATTTGGTGGGGAAATAATGTTATTTTCTGTAACATAACAATATTTAATTATCATTTTCAAGAACATTCAAGTACATGGGCATACTAGTATGATACATACATACACACAGACTCGCGTGTGCATGTGTATGTGTGTATTTATGTATGTGTGCGTGTATGTAGGTGATTTGTATACATACATAATTTGTGTATATGTTGAAAGCTTTTCTAAACTTCGCCGGTTTTTGTCTTGAGAAAGTATCACTTACAGGCATGTAGTGTTAAAAAAAAAGAGAGCAGCAGCAGGCGGAGGTCGCCCTTCCCATAACTGACAATATTTGTATTGATTAGTATTTAGCCATTTTATTCGTTTCAGTACATATTTTGTTTAGATCCCGTTTTTGTTTACTTTTAAAATCAGTTCCGGTTTCACATCCGTCATAAGTGCATTGCTATTTCTTTTGTACAGTACACAGATAGATAGAGGAGGATGTAAATAAAATATTAAAAGAAAAATATTTCGATGATACACTAGATAGTGTTTATGAAGGACATTATATTTAACTATTTAAACATATCTATTCATAGCAAGGAAAGTACATATGTCTCGCACACGCGCACACACATAAGGTATAGATAGATAGATAGATAGATAGATAGATAGATAGATAGATAGATAGATAGATAGATAGATAGATAGATAAATAGATAGATAGACAGATAGACAGATAGATAGATAGATAGATAGATAGATAGATAGATAGATAGATAGATAGATAGATAGATAGATAGATGCATATGTATTTATATATGTATAAAGATAGTGTGCGCGTGAGATGTGTATGTGTGTGTGCGTGTGTGTGTTTTGTTGGATAGATAGATTGATAGATAGATTTGTGCTTTTCCGTTTCTTTCATAAATAGTAATATTTCTGATTATATTTCCTACTGGCTGAAATTAATCAACGTTACAAGAGGTATAAGTTAATATATATTGCTCGTCCAGTGTTTATTCTTCTTTTTCTTATTTTCCTGTTTTTATTTTAGGTCAAGAAGAAAGCTATTCTCCATAACCTGTGACAGGGCCTTGAGATTACTGTGAGAAAAGAATGTATCTACAAACCGGAAACCCATCCTGAAAGCTTGCTACAGAGTGGACTCCGTTAATGTGCCATTAGACTCCTAAGGTGCCATTAGACATTAAACAAGTCTAACACTCAAACAGGGGAGGGTGGTATTTGAATTCAGAGCACAAGGGACGGGAATAACCACAACTAGGTATCCAGCCCGATGTTCATGCAGTTTCGCCAATTCACTTCTTTAGATTTGTTCTTTTTTACCGACCTCGAAAGGATGAAAAAAACTTGTCTTCGATGGAACTTGAATTCGGAATGTAAAGAATCGGGTGTAAACACCACGACGTATTCTGTTCGACGCTCTAAAAACACTTCTAATTCTTTTTATTACACTAATTGTTTAATACCGTCTCTCTAAGAAAACGTAAAATAAGCCGTACCATTAACAATACATTTGCCATCTATGAAATACTTTCTTGTTGGTTTATAGAAGTGGGATGCATTTCTTAATGATACCTATTAACTTCTTGATGATATTGACCGAGAAGTATTTAATGCCTTTGTCAGTAACCGAGCACAGAGCCTAAAGGCTAAACTCTCTTCTACAGTTTTCCTAATTTACTTCCACCTGCCAAAACCTGTGTGCTCTTGTCTCATTTCATTAAAGGATAACACGCGTGGGTGTCCATATAAATTAAACGAAACTAGCATTATTAACAAACCTAATTAGCATCAATCTTTTTCCAAATAACTCAGAAACATAACCAATTTCTAAACCATT
>NC_042998.1:188871162-188891162 GCF_006345805.1 Octopus sinensis
GAGCAAGCTGTTCTGTTTCCAATGAGTGCCAGTTATATGAATGTATGTATATGTGAGCATGCGTAAGAGAGAGAGAGAGAGGGAGAGATCTATATATGCTTGCATACAAGTACCAGAAGCGTAAACGTCTCTTGATTTACTTTAATGTAGCTTTAAAATAAACCGACAATATAATTAGTAAAGTTGAAAACATTAACATGGTTTCTGAAATCTTTTGGGAAACTTCCTATGCATCAGCGTATTATTAGAGCAGTTCCAACAAAAGACCATATTCCTTACACCTCTGCAATTCATAATAGGGTGTATATACACTGACCTGTCCTAGAGACCACCTACACAATAATATAATATGAACAATGAAAGACCACCATGATAAGCGAGGGACACGTTCCTTACTTACGACAAACTACGATCTCACCGTATGTCATCACTGCTTCCCAATACTTAAGTATATATACAATACTGAGCAATACTTCAACACTATCAAATCGCTATCTCTTCTTCTCGGTTCAGACATGGAAAACATATTCACATAGAAATAACTGTTGCTTCCATAGTTCAAACACTTCTGGAGTGTACACCAC
The DNA here is from genome assembly GCF_006345805.1 of Octopus sinensis. Lineage (NCBI taxonomy): Eukaryota > Metazoa > Mollusca > Cephalopoda > Octopoda > Octopodidae > Octopus > Octopus sinensis. The sequence goes on from NC_042998.1 coordinate 188,871,747, forward strand.
CAAAAATAAGTGTAGAGGCGCAGGCAAATGCCGTGCCTCAACCGAGTCTACTTTTACTTCTTATATTTTTTTCTTGTCTCTGTTGCAGCTCTCACTAGAATCTATGGGCGTATAAGAATAGACCGAACAGTAAAGACTGTCACTCTCCAACCCATCCCCACTCCATGGATGAGAGTGGTATAATTCTCGGCTTGGAAAAGAATATGGTATAACTGGGCAATGGAATCTGTTGGTTGCTCCTCGTTGTGCGTGCCATAGAACTGTTCAATCAGAGATGATTGGGGCCAGACAATAATAACAACAACAATAAAATCAACACTAATAATTATTTTTCTTTAGTTATCCACGTTACCTAGTTGCACAAAATCATGGTCAGAGAAATATTTCAGAATGAATATCCTGATTGAAATTCAATGGTAAAGATTACTACAATCTCCGGATGCATCTCGCGGTTCTTTCAATTTGTGTTTATGTTTTTTGTACCCATTGATTTTAAACGTACAAAATGTCATAAAGAAAATTGTTTCTATGGAAGGTATTGCACGGAGCCTATTAAGCTCAGTTCTATTCAGTGTCATATGATTTCTCAAATAAAAAGAACAAGTTTTCAGATTATTGAAAATATTTTATTGTTATTCGTACTTTTTTCAGTAGCATGAAGTGAAATAGTTTCAACCTGGAAATCTAACCGGCTTATTTGCCGTTTAATTTTAATCTACAACCTGTGTTACCATGGTCTAAATAAATAATCTAAAGAAAATAGTAATTGGGAAAAATTGTTTAATCTGATTTCTTTAGACTCCGCTATTTTTCTATCCTCCAACACTTCTTTAGTAATAACCTATGAAGGATAAAAGCTTAAAGCCTCCTATTCAAATATTTATAAAGACAAATTTTTCTTGTAGTAAAGTGGTGTGACGAGGATAGAATTGAAATATAATTCCTTCAATTTGGAAGCTAAATATTTAACGAAAACTAATTCTTTAAACATTAATAGAAGCATATATTTGTTAGCTTCGACTTAGTTCATTGCTAGAATCTTAAGAAGATTGAACCAAACGTGAAGAAATGACGGATTTAGTTGAAAGTACACGTTTTAAGCCAGTAGAAATCCTAAACAATATAAGGATTAGATTAGAAGATAATCGCTTTCGTTTTTTTTTTTTAATACATATTTCATTATCTCCTTGAGAAAATATGTAAGAACAACTATGGACAGTGAAACGGCAATTACAAAAGAAAAGAAGGAAATAGATTTGTGCACACAACTTTGAACTGCTGCAAATTGTTGAATGTTGCATTTGGTCAAAGGAATAATATCTCTCTTGTTTTACAATTTTTATATATATTTCTATTTACTTTAAAACATTAACTCCCATCTGCTATTATCTCAGCATAGTTTGACTGGCTAGAATAAAACGATGAGATTGGTTACCACAACAAATAAGTATACAAATATAGATAGCTAAGAAGGGATCGGATAAAAAGTAAATATAAAATGAGCAAAGAGCAAAAATGGAGGAAACAAAAAAAATGGATAATGGAAAATTGAAAGAAGTAACAGAAAGAATGAAAGTGAATGTTAAATAAATATGTAAAATTAGTGTAGGAGGTTGAGAAAGAAAAAAAAAGAAAGAATCTTTACAAATTTGCTTTGAAATATTTTAGAATAATTTTCTACTTTTCCTTTGAAGAAAATCTAAAGCTTTTGGAAGACAACAGGGAAGTAATTAATTAGAAAAATTCAAATAAAGTAATTCGTGAAGTTTTCTTTGATGCTTTTGTCTCATTCTTTTGTTTCTCATCTATATCAACGACTCTCTAATTTTATGAGTCATTTAAGAGTAATGGAATTTGAGATTCGATGTACATCAGTTTCCTTTACTAATTTTTTTCTCTATTGTATGCTCAACTTGGAGCATGTTGTCCATTCTCAAACAGGTTTGTATAGTAGAGATCATGCATGAGCAGAATATTCCCGAAAGTGCGTAAAAGAGCATTATCTTCTTTCAATTAGTCACATAAATGACTCAAGGTCTGAGTGGGTTTCACATATTGCACTCTCATACATGCAGTGCTCAAAGCCCTTCACTCTTAGGTCGCCTACGTAACATTACATTCCAATAATCTATCTATCTATCTATCTATCTATCTATCTATCTATCTATCTATCATCTATCTATCTATCTATCTATCTATCTATCTATCTATAAAGAGACTGAGAGAGAATATATAATTTCTGACACATGATGTAGAAGAAATATGTGTGACCACACGTAATAGCTACAGGAGAGAGAGTAACTTACAGCAGCTATAAAAATGAGACGCAGTGACTGCCTCTACTTGTCTGTATATCCGTAAACTTGTTAGTGAACACATTAATTACTGAGAGTAAACTAATTCTATGTGCAATATTTTGATTGAGTTCTTTCCCTTCGTAAGTCAATTTCACCCGATTCGGTACTACATTCACCATCCGGTGTGGCTGCGAGCCACGAAACGATTCTGTCAGTTTATGCTTGTAATAAAGGTGTAGTTCTCAGATCAGTCGACTAGAGGCAGTCCCTGTGAGGCAATTTTATAGTAATTCTAAGTTTCTCTCTCTCTTCCTACTCTTTCTCTCTCTCTATATATATATATATATCTATCTATCTTTCTCCCTCTTCCTTCCCCCTCTCTCTAGTGTATGCAGATAGAATTAATGAAGAAAACACTCTTGAGATAATTTTCAAGCGAAACTAATTGAGACGTAAATCATTTTCTCCTGTAGAGAGCGCCCTGTGTCTTTATCACATGATTTATATACATTTCAAGGTTGAATATATGCTTATTGTACTTAGAATTTATAAGCCACATATCCGTCATCTTTGTCGGCAACCCAACGGAGTCGAGGATGATTTTTCTCAACTTTAACTACTAAAGACCCTTGTATGACTAAGTAGATCAATGCAGGATCCAGACACACGTTGTCATAATACTTTATTTTATATAATTATTCGTATGTATTTGTTTGTTAGAAGCCCTTCAGAACGAAGGGCTATTTAAGAAATAGAATTGAAACTTGCATGTACATCTGTCTCTCTTTTTCAATCCATGAGCATATTGTATAGAAGTATTGTTTTTATCCGCCGTAAACACAGTATTGGTTAATACTAATATAGATATGTTCTATAGTACATTGTACAACGCGACCAAATACATCAGTAAGTTAATGTTCGAAACAGCTGCTAAGAATGCACTAAATATACAAACTGATTTATCCAGTTCAATCTAATACTCGAATATTAGAGGCTTTATAAGCAGTATGCCTGTGGACATCTAAGGAAGACGAACAGTTGCTGAAGATAAGCTAGACTGGGATCGAAATGTGCATCTTCCTAGTTTCCCTCTTTTTCTCTCTACGGATATATTGTATTGACGTTGTGTTTACATGCAACGTAACAATCAGTGTTGGCTAACATTTATAGTAGATTGTTGTAATTTATACCCATACCTACATACGAGAAAGTATAAGTATCACAAGTTCTTTTTCATTACTCCTCTAATTCCAAGCGCAATAAATTATTATTCCGTGAATTTCATGTAACCCCTTTCTGTTGATAAGATCTTTTCAGTAATAAGATCTTTTCAGGATTTTGATTTACAATTGCAATCTTAAGTGTCTTTGAGAAAATTTTGAAAATTTATTTCACCTTTTAGTTTGAAATTTCGTAACTGTGGAATAAAAGATTATTTATTTTCAATACTAACAATGTATTCGTAGTGGAGTAAAGCTAGGTAAGTTCTTTTTATGACAAGTCTGCAGCTTAAATTTGATTCGTTTATAGCTATTTCAACGTGGCAGCTGACTAAATTTATTAGATACTAAATTTATTAGCTACTAGAGTGCTAACTGAAACTTTATTGCACTGTTTCCTTCTTTAAATCTACTTAACTTTCAGTGGTCTGTATCAGCTAGTTTAAAGTATTACAAGTTGAAAATGTTCATTACTTCGAGTAGCAGGAATAGCTAATCTTTAAAGAATTTCGTTAGATTACAAAAATAAGTTCAATAGAACGGCAAGCTATGAAGTAAGTCAATCTGGCTTGTGTAAACCTCACTGAAGGCATGACTTTCACGAACCTTTTTGCAGTGTAGTTGTATTTTTTACCCTGTTTTCCTCATCATTGCTACATATGTGAGAAAAGTTTAATATCAACATCATACACCATTTTTCTCCATTTTTCATTATTTTTCTTTTCTTTCGTTTTAATAAAACTATTTTCCCCATTTTTTTTTCTTCAGCTTAACCATCCTCATCATTTCCATATCATCTTTAGTAAGTAAAAACACTAAAATATTTTACTCGGAAATGAGCGAGAAAAACAAAGATATGAGGTATAAGGCTCATAAATTTATTGTAAAGTTTATTCCTTGTTTATAGCAGCGAAATGATTTAGAGTCTGGTGCAGTGACAATTTATTATATTAGAACTTAGTACATTCACCTCTTTACTGTCCTTTTTCAGTGCATTTTAACAACTTTGTCCAGCACACTGTTTCACACTCTAAACATTGTCATGCTAAATGATTTGTTCGCTTTTTGTCACTATCTCATCTTCCTTATTTCCGACCTCAACTTATTTTGTCACTTACTAGTGCATTTTGCCACATCATCCTTTTATTCTTTGCTCTATCTTTACATGCCAGTTTAAATCAAATAATTCTTAACGCCCCTGCTTACCAATATATATCATTGCCACAATTAGCATTACTAGATTCTATGCTAGACTTGTATTTTTGTTTAATGTTGTCAATATGGTTCATTTCTTCTGCGTTAACATTAGCAATGTGATTCTGGTTATCATCTTTATCGTTTTAACAATCGTTATTGCCACCAAAATCAATATACCATCAAACATCTCATCCAGCTTTAGTCAACTGTTAATATTTACAAAGACTGTTAAAGGTCTTATCATCACCAATATTGTTGTATTATATATTCCTGTGGTCTTGATGAACTTATTAAAAAAAAGTTAATTAAAACATACCGTTGAAAAAGACACATAATAGAACGTCTTATTCTATTTGCTTCTCAAATTTAGATTACAGTGAAGATATTTAGTGAGGGTTTTATTTCTCAAGAGTCAATAATATATGCACCAGTCATATCCTAGCATTGAATCATCTGACTATATTCAAATCTTAAATAAATAGCCCTGTGTGTAAAGAAAAAAAAAATCAATATAATATTAGAGAAACAAAACAGTTTCAGTAGAAAACTAAAGGGGTGAATCAGCTGGACTAACGTGAATACTAAAAGCAATAAAACGCGAAATGAATTGTTGCATTGTTCGCTTAAATAAAATCTTCTCAAGCAATTCAGCACATCGAAATCTCCTGTGAACCCTCCAGTGAATAAATCGGAACCGAGAATGTTCACTTAGACGGATAGACAGACATACAGTTAGATAGATAGATAGATAGATAGATATAGATAGATAGATAGATAGATAGATAGATAGATAGATAGATAGATAGATAGACAGACAGACAGACAGATAGATAGATATAGATAGATAGATAGATAGATAGATAGATAGATAGATAGATAGATAGATAGATAGATAGATAGATAGACAGACAGACAGACAGACAGACAGATAGATAGATAGATAGATAGATAGATAGATAGATAGATAGATAGATAGATAGATAGATAGATAGATAGATAGATAGATAGATATTGGAAAGTTTGTATAAACTAAAAAAGAAAAAAGAGCTAATATTCTTTTAGATATAAAGGCGGCGAGCTGGCAGAATGGTTAGCACATCGGGCAAAATGCTTAGCGGCATTGCGTCTGTCTTTGCATTCCACCGAATTCGACTTTGCCTTTCATCCTTTCGGGCTCGATAAAATAAGTACCAGTCGATCCCAGTGTTTCACTGGTACTTATTTTAGTGACCTCAGTGGAATTTGAAATCACAACGTAAAGACAGACAAAATGCCGCTAAGCATTTTGTCCGACGTGCTAACGATTCTGCCACCTCACCGTCTTTTTTCTTTGGTGTATAATATAAAATGAGTAATATATTATGGTATGCAGTGAAGCATTATTGCCTACATTCATGTTTAATTATATATCTTTGTCCTAATATGCTACTGAAAACCGTATTCAAAACTTATATCTACAAATTTTATTCAAAATTTATATCTACAAATACAATGCAGCGGAATTTTATACCAATAGAAAATTTTCAAAATGATTTTTCTGCCCTTTAGAATATAGAATATTCAGATAAACTATCTATGAACGTGTCAATCTCTTTCTAAGAATTAATAAGGTTGGCCGATTTTGTAAAATTAAATAGTATACATTTTTTTTCTATAAAATGCATTCTTAAAATAGCTTTTATCTTAATTTTATCATAAGATTTACAGTCAAATAATTACAAGAATTTGAAAATATAATTTATCAATTGTTTATAAGTTATCGAATAAACATTACCTGAATTATATTTGATATCTTCGAAAATGAGGTGACATTTTAAATTCTACATTTTGAAGATTTGATTCACACAATAAACAAAGCTAGAATGACGATCGAATAGTATATTTGATCCACCAGTCTTATGCTTACGCAAAATAGAGTCGAAATCTTTGAAGACTTTTCTTTAACACGATTGTTTTTAACAACATCGATATCTATAAATAAATCGGACACCTTACAGAAATTAAAGCATAAAACAAATAAAATTCACAGGGAAATATTACTCACCTGCCCATAATAGTGGCCATATTACTGACAAATCTCTGATGGAATGCATTTTGACACCGCTTTCTAGCAAAGCATGGTATATTCTTGATACCACACTTCTTGGTAGAAATATTGAATATTGGTAACAAGACCCTATTTATATATTGTGCTTGATTGTGAGGTTATAAATAACTTTTGAGAGAACTATTGATTATCTGATAGTATTGCAAGTATCTAAAGGCCTGATCTATTCATTCACGATTTTCTAATTTGTAGGTTGATTACTAATACTTCTTAAGTTATTGTATTGTCTTTAATTACATTTTTTTTTCTTGCATGTACACTTCTAATAATGAAATAGAATAGAAATATATTCATTCATTCCGGTTTAGCCACAGCAAAGATATAACAATACGTGGAAGTTGACAGCACAGAGACAAGATAAAGATTTTCCTTTCAGCTTATTGATACTGGCATCTTTGTTCATATTAGACTCTATATTATCGTGTACTTGTGTTCCTTTCCTTGGTTGTTTTGCTAATGTTTTTATTATTATCATTAATTTATACTTCCATTAATTTAGCTGTTGACACCAGCGTTGTTCCTATTATTTTGCTGCCACTTCACAAAAAAAAGCAGCAGTAACAACAGGAAATAAGTAGGTTTAAAAGTTGCTTTTGCTAAAACTACGTATCAGTGAAATCTTTTTCCAGTTAAATGAAATATCCTAGCAATAATTTTGTCAATGAACATGTTTCATTATAAATAATGAAATTATGTTCGAGAAAATTTTGAAAGGGTAATGGAGACTATCAGGTTCTATGCTTTCTTTTCACATTCTTGAAATATTAACATCATTAAGATTTGAAAGGTATATTTATTCTCATAGATCTCGGTCTTTTTAGAGAGTTATTTCTTTATACATTTGTGTAGTTTTCTATTATAAACGTATTTTCCTGTGTACATCGTGCTTAGGCAGAGTCAATCAAATGACACAATCGTTATCAAAAGAAGAAATATATTGCATAACGACGCTGGTAATGTGGCTAATTTAAATTCCACCGAATATTATAAGTTTGTAAGTGCTCAGACGTGTTATGTGTAGGATATTTTGCCGATGATTTAACGTAATGCTTTCACAATTAAGTACAGACTTCTTTGCTTGACTGCTGGAGAAAATGCCATTGCTTTTAGTACCTGAAACGAGGAAGAAAGATTCAACTTTTACCATAGTTAAAAGAATGTACATTATTATTTTCTAGAAAGTTAACAAAGTAAATATTATTACATAATAGAGAATAGATGAGTAGCAAAAATAGTAAAATGTTGCAGTATAAACGTGTTGAGTTTTTGTGCTTTGTCAAGCTAACTTCTAAGTTCCAATTCTAACCCGTTACTTCGATTTTCATTCTTAAAAGTAAAATGAGGGTCAATAATACCTATTTCTTTACTACCCACACGGGGATAAACACAAAGAGGACAAACAAGGACAGACAACCGGTTAAGTCGATTATATCGACCCCAGTGCGTAACTGGTACTTATTTAATCGACCCCGAAAAGATGAAAAACAAAGTCGACCTCGGCGGAATTTGAACTCAGAACGAAGGTCAATAATAACATGAGCCAATTCAAATGAGTATTTCTTCTCCGCTATAATTTTATTTTCGTGAGAAGTTATTATTATTAAAATCGATGAGGTAACAATTATTAAGAGAATATTGAGGTAGTATAATCATTATTTATTTTCGTATTACTGCAATCCGAGTTCGTATTTTGTGACAATCGATAAAATATATGTGCTAGGAACGGGACAACAACTCTCCTCTCGTACCAGTGTTAATCCTCATTAGAAATGTAATGTACATATAGAGATTTACTCGAAACTTCGCTCCAGATCACAGATAATCTGTTTGCAAATCTCTCATCTGAGGTTATATTTCATAAAACTAAAAATTCTTATACAAATGCTCAATGATCTCATCGAGTTTCGCTATGGCCACATAACTCTTAAACAATCTCATCTGTGTAACATTTGCAATGATCCCTTTTACATCACTTGCTATCGCTTGAGAGATGAGGTCATATAGGTATTTAAAAAAAAAACGTTAGAGAATTATTTAGAAGCATCCTGGAATTTAAATTATTAATAAAATATCAGAAAGGTTTCGAGTGAACCTCTAGATTTGCTATAATTCATTTAAATTCTGACGAGGGTGTCTTAGGCCTAGATTAGTTTTTTATTATGAATTGTCCACTTCGAAAAGAAAAAGGCATTTTAATGTGTGTGTGTGTGTGTGTGTGTGTGTGTGTGTGTGTGTGTGTGTGTGTGTGTGCGTGTGTGTGTGCGCGTCTGTGCGTACATGTGTGTACGTGTGCGTGTGCGTACGCATGTATGCATTTATTACATGTACACACATACACACGCCCATGTACACACGCACAGTTATAGACAGACAGACAGACAGACAGATAGATAGATAGACAGACATACAGACAGATAGATAGATAGATAGATAGATAGATAGATAGATAGATAGATAGATAGATAGATAGATAGATAGATAGATAGATAGATCAATTCCAAACAAGTGGAGGAATAGAAGAAATGAATTTGAAAATGCACAGAGAATATAATAAAATTAATTAGAATTTAATTATATTTTGAAATCTAGGAATGCATTTTACCAGTTTCAATTTAGATTTTCAAAAGTGTATAGTATATGGAGTTATGTCACAAATTATGTCTATTCTGGCCGTTGTTATAAAAATGAATTTGTTTTTAAAGTATAAATGTGACTCAGAATGCTATCCGTTAACATACAAATTGATTGGTCAACGGTCATGTGACAGTCGCGTGAGAAGGTCACATAAAAGCTTTTCTCCACTGGATATGTTTTATGACAGTTATATATATTCTCTCTAGTTTCAGCTCAGAGTTGTGGCCATGCTGATGCACCGCCGTTATAGTTACAAAAAAAAAGAGATGTGTATAGGTGATGTACTAAGTGTTTACATAAAAGTATTATAGATAATTATTATTTATTATTCTATCGAAGAATAATGTTATCAATTAGTGTCAGTTCCCTCTAAATGAACATGCTAAAACATATCCCTTTTATGTTAACAAGATGTGGAATAAGTAAGATAACGAAGTGTGAAGTAAATAAAACATGTCACCTGCTACATGAATTTTGGTTTCTTAAGAACGACCCAAAGTAAACATTCTACAATAATTCATAGGAGAATGAGACACGTGCATTACTGATGTTTTTTTTTCTATCCTGTTTAGGAGTGGTTTATATTTTTAATAAACGAACTTTCCTTATTAAATGTTTTTAGTCTGGGGTGTTGTCTGCACATTGATAGAGTGGGGAGACAAAAAATTTAGATTTGATTTTTGTGCATTTGTTCAGATGTCCACTAAGTGGAATTTGTTTTGGTTTGGGATCAGGTATTTGTTGATGATGAATGTTTATTCTCATGCTTGCAGTGTGTTTAGTTTTTCCAATGCGGTCTTCCCTGCATTCATTGCATTTGATGGCATGCATTAATTTTTTTATGGGTTTTTTTACAGTAAAATCTTATCCTTATTTAAATTTGTATGTTGTGTCCTTAACTTGGTTCTCATAAGTTTCACAAGTGGATCAGTCCCACATTTTAACTGTTGATGTTGAGTCCGTAGTTGAAAATGTCGCGTTGCTAAACAGTTGTTTTAGGGATTTTGGTTGCCTTTTACATTTAATTACTTTGTATGATGCAAGTTCCTGCTTTCGTCATTTGTTCTTGGTTCAATAACGGTATGTTTTAATGGATAATGCTGAAGGTTTCTATGTTTCTTAGTTTCTGTGTTGTAATCAAAGATACAGATATCAGTGTATCTGAACCGTTTTGGGCTTTTCGTAGTTCCTCAATGTCTACTGCTTTGGCGCGTTCTATTTGATTCTTTATTAGAGTCGACAGTCACTTTCTTTCAAATAGCACCTGTTTTAATTCAAGGAGTCTTTTATTCTGAACATCCTGTTCGGATTCTTCTAGCCAGGTTGAATAGAAGAGAAATCTGGTGGATAAAGTTTGTTGACATATTCATTTAAGCTGGGGATTAGGCAGTTACTTTTGTTTCAGATTCAGCGATGTTTCAAATAACTAACTCAAATATTCAAATATGTGTATCACTCTAAATTATAGGTCGGACATTTTTCTAGGCAAAGAAAAATAACGAGCTCTCAAGCGTTATGACGGATAACGAACCCTCAAGTAATTATGATGGAACCGAATTACGCTAATTAGCGCGATTTCATATGCAGGAAATAAATTCGATAGACTCCTACATAGTAGGTTCAGTCACATTGAGACTGCGCACTAGGGTCTAGTATGGGTGAGCATGAATTCTATTACTTAAAAGAAAGAAATATAACCTCAGAATATCCATCCAAACTAACCTACTCGTAGTCAGCTTTTTGGGTATAACTCTAAACTTAACCGCAGGAAAACACAAAGAAGAATCACTATATAAATAGGCATTCTAAACAATCACCTTCAGTAATAAAAAGCTTGATTTACAACGTAAGTAAAAGCATTTCTTAACATCTGTAGATAAAACTGTATTCGACCAGGATGCATTCCATGATGAAATCTTAACATAAAAGTTAGCTTAAAGAAACATTACACTAAACACCCAGTGTTTAATAAAGAAACGGACCAAGACCCCAAACAAACCAGGAAAAATAAAGATAGCCTTGTTCAACCCATCCCTCAATCTAAATGTAGCGTCGTTATGGAGAAATATTTATTAGTGATAATCAGTAAATATTTACCAATAAACGTAAGTATTATCAGCTTGGTTTTCATACCAAAGTAGAATGTGCTAGTGTCTTTTAGGTTGGTCTTAGCTCAAACTAAGTCTGATGCGTGTAAAGTGTATTTCTGCGTACGTGTGCACTTTTATAGTCTCTTTCTTTTCCCTCATTCCGTATTTCCCTTCTCTCTCCGGTCAAGAACCGGCTTGCAAGTTTAGCAAATCATGTGTCCTAATCTTCTCATCCTTACAGTAGTGAATCTTTATCTATTATCCAGTTTATCCTGTCTAAGGTGCCTGCAATACATCGAAGAAATTTCAAAGTAACAAGCCATTGGATCAGCAAACATGAAGTGTTTGCGTGGGTGCGTGCGTGCGTACGTGTGATGTGTGTGTGTGTGTATGTGTGTGTGTGTGTGTGTGTGTGTGACTCTGTGTGTGTGTGTGTGTGTGTGTGTGTGTGACTCTGTGTGTGTGTGTGTGTGTGTGTGTGTGTGTATGTGTGTGACTCTGTGTGTGTGTGTGTGTGTGTGTGTGAGAGTGTGTATGTAATCAACTTCTTTTGATGGTTTGCTCCTTTTGTATTATATCTAGAAAGAAAATTCAAGTAATCTTGATTGTGTTATATTTATAGCTAGCTTCTGAAACTACGATTGAACGCAATTTCATGTTTATTGCTATGTTGGTGAATGACATCAACTGGAATGCTTAAGCATATACATACTGGCATATTCAAACATGTGCGCACATACATACATACATTCACACGCTCACGTATAAATATGTGCGTGTGTATAGATGAATGTATGCACAGCCGTATGTATTTTTTTTTTTTTTGTAATTGATTTTTAATGTCTAAGTGTGTGATCCTATTCAGAGATTTGTTTCCTTTGGCCAGTTCTCATTATTCCCATTTAAATCCTTTCTAAATAATTAATTAGATCTGAAGTAGGAAATGCAAAGAATTTTATCTGTAAATTATAAAAGAACAAAAAAATTGGATAGAGAATAAAAACACAATAAATGATTTTAAAAAAAGGGGACAGAAGATGGAAAGAAAACCAGCTTAATTTCTTCCTTGCAACTATTAAAAAGGATAAAACTTAACAACTAGCTTAATCTACTTAATTAATCCCAAAGTATTAATGTAAGATAAAGTCGCACCTACACGCGTTTTTAGTCTCCACAATATTTCCCATACATGTCTATCACATGCGCTTTCATTAGCCCAGGCCAATATAACCCATTAAGGCGATCTGTCATCAGCCATCTTACAAGGCAATTCAATACATTTACTCGATCAGTTAGACATAGCAGCCGAATGATACACATTGATTACACATATAGAACACATGCACACATACATAGATTTGCTCACACACACACACACATACAATCAACCATTGAAAACACATGACATAGCCATACTGGTATCAAAAACACGTACACATACACATCTGTACGCCACACATATATTCGTATTACAGTATGACAGAGACACTTCTGCGTTCATACATACACAAAAACGCACACAAACCTGTACATATATATTTCTTTACTACCCACAAGGGGCTAAACACAGAGGGGACAAACAAGGACAGACAAAGGGATTAAGTCGATTACATCGACCCCAGTGCGTAACTGGTACTTAATTTATCGACCCCGAAAGGATGAAAGGCAAAGTCGACCTCGGCGGAATTTGAACTCAGAACGTAACGACAGACGAAATACGGCTACGCATTTCGCCCGGCGTGCTAACGTTTCTGCCAGCTCGCCACATTTACATATAAAAGATATACACAAACATACGCAGCCCACACACGCACACACACAAACACATTAGTGCATGGCACAAAGATGGCTACGCACGCACCCTGAATAATTGCTTTCTACATCCCTCTCACACACATATAGACACGCACATACACACACTAACACGACACATATGCACACACATGCACTAACACATAAACAGTCACATGTACCCCCTTGCCCTTATATGTCCACGCATCCCATTAGCCAGCCAGTCAACTTCCAGTCAATTAATGACCAACGTGTACATGAACACACACACTCACAACAGAATATGACAGACATATTTCTGCAGCTGTACGTACACACACACACACACACACAGGCATGTATAAACATACACACGCACAGACACAATTGCATACACAACCAAAAACAAACACCCAAGGAACCACGCACACAGAAAATAGTTTACTACATCGCACATACATTCATGCATGCTAACACACACACACACGCACGCACACACGCACACATACACAAACACACGCACACATACACACGCGCACACACACACACAGAACACGCCTGTCCTTATATTCGCTCTTAAGTCGTAAAACATTTCAATTCACCTCCATCCAACTTCCGGTCAGTCAACGGCTAGCTTGACGTTTTTCACTTGGATTTCACATTTTATTGTTTTTATTTTTACTTCCTTCTTTTTCCAGTTTCTCCTCTCTTTCCGCTGTCTGAAGAAGGACAACGTCCAAAACGTTATGGTAATTAACTCTTTCCATTTCCCTGAATGTCAAGCTAGTGATATTGATTGTGAAACTATCCTATCTTGTTTTACATTTTCGTTCTCCACCCGCTATATGCACGCACGCACACATACACACACACACACACAAACACACACAAATATACACACATACATGTGTGTGCCCGTGTGCGTATATGTGTGTGGTTACACTGCATCAAAGAGAATGATATGTAATATTGTAGTCTAAATATTTTTAGTTAAGTTTTAATAATTTTCGTTTTACTAACTCTTTATTGGCAAGTAATCTTTGTCGCCACTTCAACATGGATGTTCTGTACCAAAGAGCGTTACTGCGATTTTTAAAACCCCAAGAAAACATTTCCTCTAGCTGGTTAACAATGCAACCTGCAACCGATATGTTGCGAGCAGAGGAGAGAAATCCTACCACCTTCTAGCGACAGGACCAGCAGACCAGCCTGCGTTCGGGCTATTTTACAACTAGCTACTTTGCTTGTTGCATGATCAGCGACTGAATTCCGCTTGAATTTCTATATATTGCGAAGAGAAGTGAGCTACTGCCATCTCTAGCAGACAATGTGTCCAGCACTGAAGAAGAGCATATATAGCCCGAAAGTAGGCTGGTCTGCTGGTCCTGTCGCTAGAAGGTGGTAGGGATTCGCTCCCCAGCTCGCAATATACCGGATGCAGATTCATCTTTAACCAACTAGAGGAAATGTCTTCTTGGGGTTAAAAATCGCAGTAACCGCCGTTCGTATGGAACAGCCATGTTGAAGAGGCGACAACACAACTTGCCAGTACAGTTACTGCGCACAACTCTTACAGAGATTTTATAACTAACTGCTTTTGTTATCTTTTTATTATTTTATATATATTCCGGGAGATTAGAAAACATTTTATACTGCAAGTATTTCTACCTTTCATGTCCCCGTATTTATATAATAAATATCAGGCATGTCCAAATTTACTGACAAATTTCATTGCTAAAGTTTTCTGACCTACTTCGAATACAAAATATCATTATTCTATATTTAAAGCACACCCACAGGAGTCAGTGTTAATTTTTACCGTAATCGATAAAATATTCAAAAGTTTAGAGCAAAAGAAAATTGAATTTTGACATTTATGGGTTTTCTAAGGTTATCAGCTGTGTGAATCATCACTTGATAGGAACTTATCTCTTGCCGCAAAATACAGATCTACGTACTCCAAACCACACACACACACACACACACACACACACATGCTTACATATATACATATATACGAACATACATACATACATACGAACATACATACATACATACATTTGGACCCCAGATACATACATTTGGACCCTACATACATACATACACACATACATACATACATACATACATACATACATACATACATGCATACATGCATACATGCATACATACATACATGCAACAGACCTGATATAATGATTTGGGATAGAGAAGAGAAACTGCGCACAACTGTGGAAATTAGCTGCCCTGCGGATGTTAACATAAGCTGAAGATCGGTGAAAAAGAGAAGACCTATGCTGAACTATTGTGAAATCGGCAGTTACTCTATACAGATCATAAGTACTAAGCTTGTACCTATAATTATTGGGGCCCTGAGATATGTAACACACACGCCTAAATACCAATCTTGAGAAATTAGGCTTCTCAAAACCAGAAAGGAGAAAGCTAATTCGAAGACAACAGATCTAATCCATCAGTGGAACTGTAAAATTCTGTAAAACTTTCCAGAAGTTTATGATTTGAATATATATGAGCATGTCTAGATATGCAACTATATGCATGCGAATACATACATAAAACATGCAAATCTGCACATACATACATATATACATACAAACAAAAATACCCTGTTGTTGATGTTGAAATTCCAATGGAGGAGCCTTGGATCTAGGTTAGAAACCGGTTCTTTCTTTATTCGCAAGAACTGTTTAAATAAACTGAATAATGACATACATACATACATACATACATACATACATACATACATACATAGAACTTTCTTAATTTTAACGGTTGGTTTTCAAAGGCATCTAGGTTTCTTAAAGGCTAAATAAAATAAAAGTCTTCACCCGGAAACGAATTAACATCACAACTTAATTCAAACTTTCCCTTCTTTCTTTATGACGACCTTATTTGATTCTTAAATATAGTTTTGGGGTTAACTGTATCGTCATAAAGGTATTTCAGATTTTATTTTCCATGTATTAAGACAAAAATAACGGAAGGGATGCGACATCTTCAGAAGAATTATTGCATAAAGATGTGTTACTTGCTAGAAAATTAATAAGTATCTCTCAATATATAAACGGCAGTTTGTCTGTGTGCGTTTCTGTGTGTCTGTTAGCTTGTACCCTCACCCTGACCACGGCTTTCAACCGATTTTGATGAAACTTAACACACACATAGCCCAATGTCATAATTCAAAACTAACGCAGAGAAAATTTTGAAAAGTTCCCCCAGTTCTGAAAAAAATCGATAAATTCGACATGGGGTCGAGAATCAGAAACACAAACCACAGACTGTCTAGGGGACGCAACTCGACCGTTTTAACTCTCAAAAAAAAATTTACCATAATTTTTTTTCCATTTTTTTGGCTATAACTCTCTAAAAATGCTTCATAGTTATTTCCCTTACAAATCCGAGCAACGCCGGGCGATACTGCTAGTCACAAAATAAAATCGTTTTGTTCGCTTATTTCTTTCAAATCCGAAAATATCACAGGGCCCCAATAATTACAGGTATAAACCTGACACTTAGAAAGACTATGAAAATTAGTCAAGCATTATTGTAAGAGAAGCGGGGATTGAAAACTCAAATACGGTTTGGTAGCATTTAAGCATCAGAGATATTATTACAGTGTTCTGCGTTGTTTAGTATCTAGACGACATCTAGGGTCCAAATATTTAAATCTTAACTAAAATGGGTTCCAGATTATCATAATCCAACAAAGAAATGATTCTTATAATCCAAACTCTGCCTAACATTACAGCCAATTGAAAAAAAGCGGCAGATATTTCATGCTTATTAGGAGCACGGAATTTTGTTTTTGATTTGTACGTCAATATTCGCACGCTTTTAAAATGCAATTATTTTCCATCATTTTTAAACCATTGAATGTATACAAATTTATCGCAATGAAAATGAATTCAATTAGGACAATGAATAAAAACCAATAAAGAAGTATAGAAAACTTTGGAATTTCGAAGGCTTAACGAGATTAAACTGAAGCAATGGGGCAAATAAGGGGTAAATATTCAATATGATTACAAATATACACACAATTACTCATGCGCGCATACATGCATTCCTGACTCTGTGTGTGTGTGTGTGTGTATGTATGTATGTATGTATGTATGTATGTATGTATGTATGTGTGTATGTATGTATGTATGTATGTTTGTATGTACGTATGTATGAGTGCATATGTCTATACATATCGATATACCGCAAGAAAATAACCCTGATAACTTGTGAGTTCCTAAATGTGAGGTATATCAATGAGGCAGTCATATGGTGTCATGGTGACATAAAATGCAAGATTTCAGATCCTATCTATTGAGTTGAAATAATCCATAATATCACTAACTATATCATTGGCATTAAGGGTTCTTGTTGAAAGCATTCATATTGCATGTACATAAACGTATATATGTGCGTGCGTTTGTGTGTGTGTGAGTGTGAGTGTGTGGGGGGGTGCGTGCGTAAGTGTGTATGACATGACCACATGATCGACCAGACTGTCGGTTATAATGTGCTTTGCAGACATCGCTGGTTACAATGCATTTTGCATCGTTTTATCTTCCGGGTGATGCCACTCCGTGGCTAGGCGAACAGATCATGATTACCTAGGTTACCTATTTACTGGTGAGTGAACTGGAGCAACGTAAAATAAAGTGTTTTGCTCAAGAACACAACGCACTGCTCGGTCCGGGTATCGAACCCACGATCTAGCGAGCGTGAATGCAACATTCCAACCACTAGGCCACAGACATGATACAGAGTTGGCCAAAAGTCACCTGACAGTAAATCAAAACCATTTAACTCCAAGATTTAAAAGAAAAATTTATTTTGTATGTGACTTCGCTAGTAAATAGACAAATGTTTTGTTTTTTTTAAAAAAGTCTGTGATTTTAACTCACAGCATTCAATTATTAAACACTCATAATTGGAATGAACAAATTAACGGAATATCAAGTATTTATGGAATTCTGGTTTACTGTCGTGTGGCTTTTGGCCAACCCCGCATATCCATGATGGGCTTCCGTCTCTTAATTTCCGGTCTGCCCGTGGCTATACTAGAAATTTGTCCAGATACTACGCAGTAGGACCCAACAGGACACCACGTCACTGTGAATCAAACTTCTTAGCAACACACTCATAGCAGCATCTATATATACATAAGAGCATGTGTGTTTGTGTGTGTATATATGTGTGTATGTATGCATGTATTTATGTATGTATACATGTATGTACGTACGTATGTATGTATGTACGTATGTATGTATATATGTGTGTATGCGTATATCATTGCTTTTAGATAGATAGATAGATAGATAGATAGATAGATAGATAGATAGATAGATAGATAGATAGATAGATAGATAGATAGATAGATAGATAGATAGATAACTTTCTTTATTGGCCAGATTGATAGATAGACCCCAATATCTATTTTTCTTTTGTTAAGACTGGTACTTATTCTATTGGGTCATTTTCGCCGAGCCGCTAAGTGACGGGGACGAAAACTCACCAACAGCTGCTGTCAAGCGGTGGTGAGGGTCAAACACACACACACACACACACACACACACAACACACACACACACACAAACAAACAAACAAACACACACACACATACACAGACACGTACCCATGAAGGTGTCCGCTAAAACTATTTCTCTATAATGGAACACTGTGTTTGAAATTTGACTATTTCAATTAGAATGAATATAGGAAGTGAGGCGACAGAGGGGGTTTAATTTTGGTTTTGCCCTTTTCTTTTAATCTCTGCATATGAGCTCAAGTAATATTGAAATCCAAGTCATCTGAGGCTTACTCAATTTTTAATTATTTTTTTCTGATTGATTAGTAGGACATGCCATCAAGTATCCATAAAATATCTATCTTCTTTGTCTAGATCTTGCTCAAGGTACCATACAGTGAGGCTGAACCCAGAACCAAATGGCGTGTAATACTTCCTTATTATAAGGTTGTCCCAAAAGTTCGTAGAAAGTCTTGGAAAATAATGGTCTTTATTTTGAGGAATAATTTTTGTTGTTTTTGTTAGTACTTGGCGAGTAAAAATTCAATTTTCGCAAGTG
>NC_042998.1:188896162-188921162 GCF_006345805.1 Octopus sinensis
CCATATTCTTATTATTTCACTTGTAGACGTTTTAAGTAAATAAATGTTATCGAACTATTTATTTACTGCAAATTTGTGTATTGCCCATAAGGATAGCTGATAAAAATATCATCTTTCTTTATTTTGATATATCACTGAAGCATTAACCCTACTCGTGTGAATGTGCCGAAGACAAAAGCATATTAATATGAATAAAGGAATAGATTAAATGTCAATCGAAAAGACAATATTGGGATATTTATATGTTAATTCTGGAAAACTGACAATACGTTCAAAGCATCCAGTTATATGTGTTGCAGTATTATCATCAGTCAAGATTTTGACAATATCCTACTAATGATAAGTTTGCCTTTGTCTTTGATCTCGCTGTGCTCGTTAGTGAGTAGTAGTACAACAATGACATCTGTTAATTCGATTGTATTTACTCCAGAAGAAATTTAGCTTCGGGCGTAATCTAAATAGCAAAATACCTATTTCTTTACTACCCACAAGGGACCAAACACAGAGAGGACAAACAATGACAGACAAACGGATTAAGTCGATTATATCGACACCAGTGCGTAACTGGTACTTATTTAATCGACCCCGAAAGGATGAAAGGCAAAGTCGACCTCGGCGGAATTTGAACTCAGAACGTAAAGACAGACGAAATATCTATTTCCTATTTCTTTACTACCCACAAGGTGCTAAACACAGAGAGGACAAACAAGGACAGACAAACGGATTAAGTCGATTATATCGACCCCAGTGCGTAACTGGTACTTAATTTATCGACCGCGAAAGGATGAAAGGCAAAGTCTACGTCGACGGAATTTGAACTCAGAACGTAACGGCAGACGCTAAGCATTTCGCCCGACATGCTAACGCTTCTGCCAGCTCGCCGCCTTAAATAGCAAAATAATAGTGATGAAACCAAGTTGATTTCTTGGTATGTTCAATTCGCGAATTGGTTTCAGTTTCTAGTTAAAACCAGTTCCCTTATACGTTACCTTTGTAAATTGAAAACCTCATATTTACGGAAAGAAATCAACATTTAAACGATTAAGTAATACCCTTGAGAATAACGATATTCATGTCATTTACATCGCTAAGGCCCTTTGAAAAAGCATGGACATTATTTATAACACACTTTTTGTCATAAATTTTCATTTTACGCCTAAACCAGAAATATGTACAAAATTATATTAAATTGTAATCAAATGGAGTGGCTGTGTGGTATGTAGTTTGCTAACCAACCACATGGTTCCAGGTTCAGTCCCACTGCGTGGCATCTTGGGCAAGTGTCTTCTGTTATAGCCCCGGGCCGACCAATGCCTTGTGAGTGGATTTGGTAGACGGAAACTGAAAGAAGCCTGTCGTATATATGTATATATATATATGTATGTGTGTGTGTGTTTGTGTGTCTGTGTTTGTCCCCCTAGCATTGCTTGACAGCCGATGCTGGTGTGTTTACGTCCCCGTCACTTAGCGGTTCGGCAAAAGTGACCGATAAAATAAGTACTGGGCTTCCCGGGGTCGATTTGCTCGACTAAAGACGGTGCTCCAGCATGGCCGCAGTCAAATGACTGAAACAAGTAAAAGAGTAAAAGAGTAAATCAAAATTGCAATTTCATTCAAACTATCCCTGTTGCATTCACTATTTGGCCATTTCAAACATTTTGCTCTATGCGCAAACTTTTGTTCTCTACACAAAATTTAAAACAAAACAGTTATCGGGTTGCAAGACAAATTATATAACATCATTACAATCTATGATGACCAACATCTGAAAATCTCCCTTCTTATATAAATCGCTATCAGTTATCTTCAATGAGGCAGAAGTTGATTTCGATGTTGTTATCATAAAATTAGCTCGCAATAAAAATGACTGAAGCTTAATAAAAACTGATGCTGAAATTCCAGTTTAGTTTCTTGTCTAGACTTGTCTACAATAAGAAAACGCAAACAGCAACTTGATGGTTAATTATCCGAGTCTTTCAATGATAGCTAATGTTAATCATTAACAGCACTAACCTCAATTAATCTGACAATACTGCCATAACAGGTTGGCCTTCAATATTTTTTATATATTGAAATATTTTTGCGGATTTTTTTAGCTAACGTTTGTTTCATTTTTGCTTTGTTTTTTAATTTAGTAACAGTATTACATAAGGGTTTTAATCTGCTACGTTATGGATAATAAAAACCCAACTTAACTAATAATTATTTAGTCAATCCTAGGTTCAGTGACGTAATTATCATTTAACTTAATTATTCTTTTACACAAATTATTTAAGTACATAAAAATTTGTGCGCGGAGCTAATGTTATACAAGCTTCATTTATACTACCAATTAATTATGGTTTCAAATAAATGAGATAAAAGTAAGTCTCTAAAGGTTTTCAAAACAACTTGATATCACTTTGTACTATTTCACACTCCATATTGGCAGAATCGTTTTAGCATCGGACAAAATGCCTTGCGGGAATTTCAACCGTGTTTCGTGGTCTGCTACCACAACAGCTCCTTTATAGGATCCAGTTAGCTCAAGACATCATCAGGAGGAACCACGTCCGGTTTCGGCCCCTACCGTTTTGATGTGGAGCGACCCCACCCCACCTTTCAGAGGTGTCTTCAGCTCTGGTGTTGGGTGCATGTCTTCTTTCTTCTGTTCCCTGGCCTCTTCGATGTAGCGTCAACGAGTGTCAGCGGGCGACTGACTTTCTTGTCAAATTTTTCCCTTTAAATACCTGCCGCATAGGCTCCAGCAGGCATCCCCAGCAAGTTGTCACGTGACACTGTCTCAACTTTAACTGACCCTTCCTGTTTTTATACACTAAGTTCAAATTCTGGATATGGTCAACTTTGCCTTTTAACTTTTTAAGGCGGATGAAATAAAGTACTGGTCAAGTGTTGGGGTCGATTTAATCGGCTAAAACCTCCCTTCAAATTTTCTGGCCTTGTACATAAATTGGAAAGAATTCTTTCACTGTTCCATATTTAAAAGATGAGGAATTATGTACATTATTTATATTATTTACATTTGACGGATATTTGTCTTCATCTTGTGTGTTGTTAACACAACGTTTCGGCTGATAACTCTCAGGCTTCATTAGGTGTCATGTGGAAATTTCGAACCTGGGTTCTCATTCCTAAGGTACATTTCGATGTTATAGTTGTTGTTGTTGTTGTTATTATTATTATTATTATTATTATTAGAGACAACAGGTTGGAAGTTCATGTTGTTGTTATGCCTAGTGTGCCATATATTTGGTTTTGTATTTAGTGTTGTACTAGTGAATGTCTAAAAAACTATACGAAAATTATGTTTGTTTTAAAACTTGAGATTACATAGAAAGTATTTTGCGTAGGGTATGAGCAGTTCCCATGAGCACTATCTTTTGAATTTCTGCCATTTTGGGGTTTCCTGGTATCTGAGTTAGGTAGCAATCAGCCCCTTTTGCTATCATTCCCAGGGCACCTATGACAACAGGTATTGTTTTAGTTTTCAGGTTCCACATTTTGCTGATTTCTATTTCAAGATCTTTATATTTACTCAGTTTTTGGTAGGTCTTGACAGATACGTTTATATCGATTATATCGATGAGGAGGCATGTTTGCATCTATCTTTCTGTCAGTTTAAATTATTATTATTATTATTATTATTATTATTATTATTATTATTATTATTATTATTGTTGTTGTTGTTGTTGTTGTTGTTATTATTATTATTAAGGTCACTGCCTGGAATTGAACTCGGAATTTTGGGGTTAGTAGCCCGTGTTCTTAACCACTGCGCCATAGAATGAAAGGCAAAATCGATGCCGGCGGAATTTGAACTCAGAACGTAAAGACGGACGAAATGTCGATAAGCATTTCACCCAGCGTGCTAACGATTCTACCAGCTTCCTGCCGTGTGCTCGCCGATAAAATTTTTTTTTTAATTTTGTCCGATTTTAGTACCTAGTTGTGACCTTCTTGTGTGTTTAGTCTCTTAAGTCATTAATAATGTGGTTTTTCTATCAGTTCTGTCATTACAACTACGAAAGAGGACTTCAAGCTGGTACTTATTTTCTAATTCTATGTTTTGATATTTTATGTTGATCAATTTCTTCATAAACTTCTTCATAAATTTCTTCATAGGTGCAGGAGTGGCTGTGTGGTAAGTAGTTGCTTACCAACCACATGTTTCTGGGTTCAGTCCCACTGTGTGGCACCTTGGGTAAGTGTCTTCTACTATAGCCTCGAGCCAACCAAAGCCTTGTAAGTGGATTTGGTACACGGAAACTGAAAGAAGCCCGTCGTATATATGTATGTGTATATATGTGTGTGTGAGGGGGGGGGGTTGTGTGTCTGTTTGCCCCCCCTCAACATCGCTTGACAACCGATGGTGGTGTGTTTACGTCCCCGTAACTTAGCGGTTCGGCATAAGAGACCGATAGGATAAGTACTAGACTTACAAAGAATAAGTCCTGGGATCGATTTGCTCGACTAAAGGCGATGCTCCAGCATGGCCACAGTCAAATGACTGAAACAAGTAAAAGAGTAAAAAGAGTAAAAGAGTATACTGTACAATCTAAATGTTTGATTTTACCAGGTACTAATATCCCGATACTATCAATAATTGATCAATAACCGCTACCTACCAACAAGTGAATAACAAATACTGACTGGTTTGTTGATCATAGTATTTTACCAACTATTGATTATTCAGTTTAATATTAAGTGAACACCAGCTTTTACCGTCGATCAAGTACATATTTCTGACAATGTCTTAAATATATTTGGAATTATTCTTAAACCTCTATGGAAAAGAATTTTTTATTTGGTGCTCACAAACCGAGCTGCTTGAGACAGATTAACAGATTTTTACATAATATTCCAACTTATAAAGTGATACTGGTAAGACATTGTCAGAAATATATACTTGATCGACGGTAAAGCAGCGCTGCTTTAAATAATAAGGGGCTAAACATAGAGAGGACAAACAAGGACAGACAAACGGATTGAGTCGATTATATCGACCGCAGTGCGTAACTGGTACTTATTTAATCGACCCCGAAAGGATGAAAGGCAAAGTCGACCTCGGCGGAATTTGAACTCAGAACGTAACCGCAGGCGAAATACCGCTAAGCATTTCGCCCGGCGTGCTAACGTTTCTGCCAGCTCGGCGCCTTATTTTGTGTTTATTGCCGTTATTGTGGTTGCTACCAGTACTGTCTTAAGGTTTGAGAACATTGTACATTTGCTCGGGGTCCTCACGGGTTTAGGAGCCCAATGCATTGATTTTCTCGGGGTCAGTAATACTGCTAAGACATCCTTGCTTTTGTTGTTGCTGCTGCTGCTATTGTTGTTGTTGTCGTCGTTCTTGTTGTTGTTTTGATCCGTATTCGCCCAAATCGAGGAAATCTCTCTCTCTATATATATATATGTATATATATGTATATATATGTACATATATATATATATATTATATATATATATATATATATATATATAATATATATATATATGTACATATATAGACATGAATGCACACACATATGCATATATATGTATATATATATATATATATATATATATATATATATATACACAACGGGCTTCTTTCTGTTTAGATAGATAGATAGATAGATAGATAGATAGATAGATAGAGATAGATAGATAGATAGATAGATAGATAGATAGATAGACAGACAGACTATGTGTGTGCGTGCGTGTGTGCGTGAGTGTGTGTGTGTGTGTGTGCATGTGTGTGTACACACCTATCGCTATCCACTTCAATGCTACAGGTCATTCCATCATTCACATATCAGCGTGTGACATCTCCGCACACTATGGATCCAACAGAGGAGACAACTTTTCATATTAGATCTTGAACCATGCCAACAACTGGTTTAAACGAATATTTTTCTTTTTGCACCTCTTAATTCATTAAACTCTTACGTGCCCATCACCTCCCATCTCGCCTTAAGCAGTACTTAAGCGATTTTTAGGTTAGTTAAAATATGTTTGCGGCATATTTCAATTTCTAAAGGCAAATTCACTACTGTTACAGCGGAGAAAAAAATTATCTCTTATAGTAAAATGTTTAAAAACTCCGTATCTGCCCAGTGTTTCTCTCTGCCAGATTCCCAGACGCAGCGTTTCTACCTCTTTAACCGTTGCCTTAAGTTTTTCTCATCCCTAAACACTTCTTGGCGCTGGTACTCCTGAATTTTCTCCCGACCTGACGGTCTAATAGCGTAGTTCAATCAATATCGTTGACTATGTGTTTAGTTAAAGCTACGGCTTTAAATTTGCGCAGAGTTACCTCCCTTAGGTATTTCCCATTGGTAACGACTAAAGAGCCAGAAACGCTGCGTCTGGGAATCCGACAGGGGAAACACTGGGTAGATATGATGCTTTTACATTTTTTGTTATGTCTTTCCTCCTTTGTAACTTCAGTGAATTTGCCTTTAAAATTTGAAATGTTACAAACTTCGCGAACTAAGTTCGTGCGCACGCACACTTGCGCACACGCACAGACATAGACACACACATATACATACATACATACATACATACATACATACATACATACATACATACATACAGTATCTATAAAAATCCAGAAACTATTTTGTAAGCTCAGATTGTTAGTTAATTAGATCAATACTTTTTGAAAAGTGGAAAGGTCAGATGCAATATCGAATTGATAATATGGACGAGAGTTCAGTCTTTGGAAGTACTGTCCCCTGATTTGATATTCCACTAGCGAAGCTGCGTTGCAAAGTTGACCAAAAATCTTAAATTCGTTTCCTAGTTCCGAATTAGTGGGACGAAAACTGGTGTTCAACGTCAAACTGACTAGACTACTGACGAAATACAAGTCGACTTATCTGAATTTTTGATCGGCTACGAGTGTAGCTATGTGACTCATTAGAGTAGATCCAACAGTTGGGAAGTATATATTGGAGAAGGGATATAAAGATGGATTGAGAGAAAAAATGGAAATCTTTCCATAAATTACTTTTTCATTTATGTTTTGTGGGTTTTTTTTTAATTTTTGGCGTGTCCGTTTATTGATGGATGATGACATAGAGGTTAAAATTGGCAGAGAGGCTGAATAGAGGATAGAAAGAGAATTAAACGGGATGAATATGAAAAAAAAATAGTGCATGAAAACATAGACTGCAGGGATAATATGGAGAGGTGGAGAGTTGGGAAGTGAGGAGCGTTTGTGTGTGTGTGTGTGTGTGTGTGTGTGTGTGTGTGTGTGTGTGTTGTGTGTGTGTGTGTGGTGTGTGTGTGTGTGTGTGTGTGTGCGCGTGTGTGTGTGTGTGTGTGCATGCAAAGAATGATGAAAGTTTGAGTAGAAAACAAGGATGAATTAAAGTCAGTCATGCTTTGAGAAGAATAATTGAGAACGAATGAGTAACAATAAAATACACGGATAATAAGAAAGTAAAACAAAATGAAACAAAGGGAAAGAGAGAACAAAAGACAGAAGAGAGACAAGGAAAGGGATGAGCATTCGTGTTGAAAGGGGAAATAAAGGCATAGGGAAAGATGAGATTATGAAAATGAAACCTAGGAAGAAAGAGTTTAACAGAAGAAAGCAAAAAACAATCTAAATTAGTCATTTATTTCATGAAATTAGACTCATTCACTTCGTTATTTACAGTTCAGGGAATTATATATTCTCATTCTATACGGTTATTACATACTTGTTGTGAGATATGCATACTGTTTTTTTATATATATATTATATAGCCCCTTTGCAGTGTTTCCCTTTTATATTGCTTAGTTTTTTGTTAGTTTCTTTTTTATTTTTTTATTTTTTTTTTTGCAATCATTTTTTCAGACAACTAATTAGACTGGGTAACAAATCTGTATATCTGGTTCGGATAGCTCGGAAATAAAGAGAGAAAGATATTCGGTTTTCCCCTCCTACGCAGATGAGTAGAGGAAATTCATATATCATATCACTATACCTGCTCCATTGCATAATCAATAATATTTACTTTCTTTATGTCTTTATATTTCATCTCTCTTGTGTTTTCCAATTATATCTCATATTCAATCGTCCACTATCCCTATCTCCTACTCTCCTTCTTTATCACTCTTCCTCTCTCTCTCTCTTTCTCTCTCTCTCCGTCTCTCTCTTTCTCTCTCTCCGTCTCTCTCTCTCTCTTCCTCCCTCTCCGACTCTCTCTTTCTCTTCCATCTATCATTCCTGTCCACTCTGTATCTCATTCAGTCTTTTATCCATCCCACTCTCTCTGTATTTACACTCTTCTTTCTTCCTTCTATATAATTTCGATTATGCTTTTTCTTTTTTTTTTTTTTGCTTCTTAATTGCAAAATATCGAAGTTATCGAAAGGATTTCAGTAATAACAAAGTGGTATGAAACTAAATTACTCGAATCACGGATATTTCAGGATCGTATCCCGCGAAAGAGACATTTTGTAGCCTGCTTACGGTGACAGTAATTAATGCCTTCAACATCTGTGATTGGATAATTTATAACGTGAATCTGTATAAATCTACACATCTGTTCCAAAAGTTTCCTCGAGTAGTTGTTTTTTAGTGAATCTACCGAGGATAAAGTATCTATAAAACTATTAAATACGCCAGAAATATAGAAATGATCTATCAGGTGAGTAAAAATGTGTAAATGCCGAAATTAAACATGCTTAAATGCTGATCTAGCTTGCATAGCATTAATCAAATCATTCTGGAAAGATAAGGTGTGGGCATGTATCCAACAATAGGATAATACGACTTATCTGGATCGACTTACTTTGGAGAGTCAGAAAAACTCGTACAGGGAGTCGGTTGGACTCCGTGAAAATAATGGGTGGGAGACAATATATATTTCTTAACTGCCCACAAGGGGCTAAACATAGAGAGGACAAACAAGGACAAACAAAGGGATCAAGTCGATTGCATCGACCCCAGTGCGTAACTGGTACTTAATTTATCGATCCCGAAAGGATGAAAGGCAAAGTCGACCTCGGCGGATTTTGAACTCACAACGTAACGACAGACGAAATATGGCTACGCATTTCACCTGGCGTGCTAACGTTTCTGCCAGTTCGCCGCCTTCAAAAAGGTGGGAGACAATATACCTTTTTGTGGAGATAAATGACAGAGGATTTTTTTGAAACAGGGGTCACTCAATACTCAGATATTTTGGACAAGCAGCAAAAGAGAGAAATGATCTTGCCAGAAAAGTCTCAGAAGCCACTAACAAAGCAAGCCATTACATCTGGCTTAAGAGAGTGGACGAGTTATGCAGCAAGAATGAACATTGAGGATGATAGAAACACCTAGTCCAGAATCGCAACATCTGATTTGATAAAACTCATGTTGTTGTAGGGTGTTTTGTCGCCTACATCGGTGAGTTGTTACGGGTTGCTCTGCTGTTGCTATGGAAGGAAGCCCCTGCAGTACTGCTTCACCACCTGATGAAACATTAACTTCTGAATTCAGAAATCGAAGACAGAATACCCTCAGTACACAAGTGTTTGCCACGTGTGTGTGTGTGTGGAGGGGTATCTGTGTGTTTCTGTGTGTTGTGTGTGCGTGTGCGCGTGTGGATTGGGGTGGGGGTGTCTAAGTGTATCTCTGTGTATGAACGTATGTACGTGTGTGTGTGAGTGTGTTTGTGTGTGTGTTTGTGTGTGTGTTTGTGTGTGTGTGTTTGTGTGTGTGTTTGTGTGTGTGTGTTTGTGTGTGTGTGTGTGTGTGTGTGTGTGTTCCGTGTGTGTGCATCAGTATTATTTTGACATATACACAACCATTACGAAGTAAGATGCCGTATCATAGCGATTTTTCTTGCATTAATTACATGCAATTTAAGGGGCAGAGGCGGAATGGTTTTAAACACTAACAGTAATAAAGGTGTTGTTCCTAATCAAAATAAACTAATATTGTAATTAACTATAAGAGCTGATATTTCATTAGCAATGAATGTCCTCAGAAAAATCCTCGAGTCGATATCGATTTTCACTTGTCAATTTCTCTTCATTCACTTAACCCGATGATGCCCTTAACAGCGGTCTGAATGCTGCAACATTTCAATCCCACATGACTCATTTACCCAATCCTTTCTTGTCAGTATAAGTCGTACGGGATCTCTCTACATGCTCAAGTGTTCTTGCAAATATCGATCCACAGATGTTCTAACTGATCGTATACCGCATGATCTCACCCGTCTGGACGTTAGACTACAGCCTCGCCTGCTCTGAGTAATATGTTTTTTTGTTTTTTTTTTAATCCCACTGCCTATGAATACGTGTATTCCATAAAAATCAATATTTTTTAAATGTTGCCACAATATTCAAATGTAAATATCATTATTATTAAATAGGCTGCGGTCTACTGGAATAAGAGGAGAAAAAAACATTCCATTCGAATAGCTCCCTCAAAAACTCATTTACAATATGTCTGCCAGCCAAATTGTCTCTACTCCTCACCTTCTCAATCCTTTCACTCTGTAGCTATTTTCTGTGGCACTCCTTCACTCTATCTCAAACCTGTATACAATTTGTCACCCAATATCTCTCTCTCCAACACTTTCTCTCTCTCTCTCTTTCTTATTCTCTCTCTCTCCTCTCTCTCTCTCTTTCTTATTCTCTCTCTCCTCTCTCTCTTTCATTCTCTCTCTCCTCTCTCTCTCTCTCTCTTTCATTCTCTCTCTCCTCTCTCTCTCTCTCTTTTCTTATTCTCTCTCTCCTCTCTCTCTCTTTCTTATTCTCTCTCTCCTCTCTCTCTTTCATTCTCTCTCTCCTCTCTCTCTCTCTCTCTTTCATTCTCTCTCTCCTCTCTCTCTCTCTCTTTTTCTTATTCTCTCTCTCCTCTCTCTCTTCTTATTCTCTCTCCTCTCTCTCTCCTCTCTCTCTCCTCTCTCTCTCCTCTCTCTCTCTTCCCCTCTCTCTCTCTCTCTTAGCTTAACATTTAACATATTTCAACACACATACACTCTCTCACCTACATTCACACACATACATGCATAAAGGCTTGAAACTATGCATGTGTGTGCGTGTGAGTGTGTGTGTGTGTGTGTATGTGTGTGTATAAGTGTCTGCTTGTATATATAAATATTTATGTAGAAGTGTTCGTGCGTGTATATGTGTTGACACTTGTGAGAGAGTTCTTGTATGATAGTATCTATACGTAAATATGCATTTATGTGTCCGTTTATGTGCGCGTGTGCATATGTACAAATATGTGCATGAGCGTGCATGTGCTCACATATTTACTTGTACCTGTACAAGTATGTATGCATATGTGTGTGTATGTGCTTGTATGATTACGTCTAGGTGTTTGCGTGAGTATGTATGCGACAATATGCTACAGGACTTACACAATATGTACCAATAAATAATTTATGCCCGGCCTGATTTGAGAACATTAGCATAAAATAAGATCAGTAACTTATATACATTTATAAGGCGGCGAGCTGGCAGAAACGTTAGCACGCCGGGCGAAATGCTTAGCGGTATTTCGTCTGTCGTTACGTTCTGAGTTCAAATTCCGCCGAGGTCGACTTTGCCTTTCATCCTTTCGGGGTCGATAAATTAAGTACCAGTTACGCACTGGGGTTGATGTAATCAACTTAATCCCTTTGTCTGTCCTTGTTTGTCCCCTCTATGTTTAGCCCCTTGTGGGCAGTAAAGAAATATATATACATTTATAACTTTCAAACTTCCCTACAAGACACTATATTCAAAAAAATCCCACTTTCAACACACTAACAAATAATAATCATTTTACTTACACACACACACACACATATGGGTCATCCCATAAATATTGCGGGTTTTTTCAATTGCATGGGCTAAAAGCCGGAGGGGGACGGGATAAACTACCTGCATCAACTTGCTATAAAAGCAGGCAGTGATTTTACCCTATACTTATTCTTAGTGCAGCTGTTGAAGAGTGCAGTTTGATTTTAACAGTTATTGTTTCAAAGCTGTAATGGAGGTGACAAAGGAGTATATCCATTATATTTTGCTTTATGAGTTCAATAAGGGCAACAACGCAACGGAAAGGGCGAGGAATATAATGCAGTATATGGGGATCGGACAATAAGCATAAGCCAGTGTTAACAGTGGCTCCAGAAATTCCGAGCCGGAAACTACAACCTAGAAGACGAGCCTCGTCCTGGAAGATCTGTAGAGCTCGACGAGGACGTCCTGCAAACCCTGGTGGAACAAAATCTCATCATAACTGTTGAGGAACTAACAGAGAAGCTTCAATTTGGTCATTTAACCATTCATCGACACCTGCCTGCCATCAGAAAAATTAGCAAATTGGATCAATGGGTTCCTCACAAATTTTCCGAGTCTAATCGCTCGCAGAGAGTAAATATGTGCTCTTCTTTGCTGTCACGTCTTACCAATGAAACTTTGTTGGACCGAATAGTGACTGGCAACGAGAAATAGGTTCTCTATAAAAATGTCAAGCACCTAAGACAGTAGGTAGGGAAAGGAGAAACACCGGCACCCCAGGCTAAAGAAGGTTTTCACCGACGTAAGGTGTTGTTATCTGTTTGGTGGGATATGAAAGGTTTAGTCCACTTTGAACTTTTAAGCCCAAACCAAACAATAACAAAGATCTACTGCGAGTATCTTGAGCAGCTTCGGTCAGCATTAAAAGAAAAACTAGCATCTTTGGTTTCAAGACAAAAAGTAGTTTTCCATCAGGATAATGCTCAGCCACATACAGCGTGGATGACATTCCAAAGGCTGGAGCAGTTTAAATGGGAAACGATGACCCACTCACCATATTTGCCGGACTTTGCTCTATCTGATTATCATTTATTCCGCAGGCTTCAAAATCATTTGGACAGAAAAAATAGGAATTCTGTAGACGAAGTCAGAGCAGTACTGGAGGAGCATTTTTCCTCATGGACAAGTGAATTTTGGAAAAGGGATCTTGCAAGTCTACCGGATAGATGGAAGAGCAGTGTAGAAGATGAAGGAGAATATATTTTAGATTAAAAAGGAACTTTGTTTATCTCAATTTTGAAAAATAAAAAAAAGTATTTAAAAACCGCATTATTCATATGATTACCCTATATATATATATATATATATATATACATACATACATATATATATATATAATATATATATATATATATATACATACATACATACATACATATATATATTATATATATATATAATATATTATATATATATATATTATATATATATATATAATATATATATATATATACATACATACATACCTATATATATATATATATATATATATATATATATATATATATATATATATATATACTAGAATCAGCACTGGATTATTAAAGCCAGGGACGAAATGTTCTAAACCTAGCTTGTCACTAATTGTCACTGATACTAAGCTGTATCAAGTTTTGCTTTCTCTGTATATTCACTGTTGTTGTCTGGTAAGATGTGATGCATGTTGAGTTCTGCTCTTATTACTTATTTCCCCATTCCATAACTGGAGTGCATTTGGTTCATAAAGTACACTGTTTGTGTGATACGTGTGTGTTACTGAATGTTGTATCTGTTCTATTTATGTTAGTAAATTTCTTTTACATCGTTACATAATACGTTGCAAAAAACGCGTCATTGTTATAATTTCATATAGTCCTTCTTTGGTGTGATTTCGAGTAAAAAAATAACTAAAAAGTGTAAAGGTTAAGATGTGGTTTCAGACCAAACGTAAAGGACTAATTAAATAATTTGAAAACTCTTAAATAAAAAAGATTTCATTTGTGCATAGTGGTTTCACTGATGTAACGTAAATGGAGGAAAAATGCATCGTATTTGTATGTCTGCGTACATCTATTTGTGTGTGTGTGTATGTGTATATATATATATATGTATGCGTATAGGTGAATGTATGTATGCATATGTAAGTATGTATGTATGTATGTATGTATGTATGTATGTATGTATGTATGTATGTATGTATGTATGTATGTATGTATTTATGTATGTATGTATCACAATCATGTTATTGCTATGCTTATATAATTGCGATTGATATTTATATCAGAAGAATTATCTAAAATGGCTGTAAACGATAGCATATGTTACATAAGAATTGAATATAAATTTCATATATAGATGATATACTACAGTAAAAGAGTGAACAGGCAACGATATACGCGGATTTATGAAGTGTGACAGTTTAGTTTGCATATTAAAGTACAAAATATACGAGTACATATGACGAGAGTTTCAAGGAGTGCTAACTGTGTCTAATACACATGAAACGGTTTAATGTACAAAATACGACAGTAATTTCAGTGCTATGAAATAGAGATAACGAGACATTTATATATCGTTATATAAACTCGCTATGGTGAGCTTAGATGTATCGTTTGGTAGGCAAATTTGCAACGGCACCAAAATTTGATAAGACATGAAAAGAAGTTTACGTTGACTAGCCTATTTTTTTATGATTGTTAAAAACATTGATTCTGAATGAAGTTCGAGATATCTTCCACAATAGATGTTTCACACAATGGGAATTTCAAATAAACTTCAAAGATACCGACATAAAATAACAACAATCATAACGGCAACGAAAGCAAAAGTTGTAGCAATAAGAGCAATAATAGTAATGAATAGTTGCAGGGGCAATAGTTTGTAGTACTAACCTAATTTTGCAAGACACCTCTTCACCCCTCTGCCTTGAAAATCTTTTTGTCAGATCCTACTGTATGTTTAATCTGCCAAATACACATAAGATGAATTGATTCGACGATGAAAATGCTTCAATAAAAGATCACTGTGAAAAATCTAGTTCATACAATTACCAAAGCAAATTATTGTATGAATGGTAAAGTTGTTAAGAAAAATATAACAAAGCGAAAATCATAGCTTATGATTCGTTCTTTTTTCACCCTTATTCTATATATCCCTTTATTTTATTCAGCTGTAATTTTCCTCGGTAGTGTTTATTCATTCAGCCATTATCTCGTGTATTCATTATGCTCCATTTTTAATAACACCAGTATAATATATCCCCTACCAAACTTCTACCAATTAATAAATCGTTTAACCTCTGATTGTTAAATACTAGCCTTTGTCTTGGATAATCCAAGCTTTTTAAATCAGGTCTATTCCCATGCAAGTGAAAATGAGTGTGGGTGAAATATTTTGATAGAAACACAACAAATTAGGGGTAAAGAAAAATACCTTATCCACACCAATGAATCCGGGCTTTCATTTAATTCAACTGAACTGTGACCTTTCATTTATTTGAAGCTGATTTTGCTTTGTTTTTCCTTTTGTTTCTCTATACACGAGCTTTGTTCTAACATGCTGTGTGGGTTCGTAATCTAGGCTTGGGTAAGTTGCACCCCAGAACAATCCAACATCATACACACATACGCACTTAATTACATTATGAAATTCACACAGTTATGCGTCTATGAATACATAAATATTTATCTATCTATTTATCTCTATCTTTCTTTCTTTCTGTCTGTCTGTCTGTCTCTCTCTCTGTCTCTCTGTCTGTCTCTCTGTCTGTCTCTCTGTCTGTTTCTCTGTCTGTCTCTCTGTCTCTCTGTCTCTCTGTCTCTCTGTCTCTCTCTCTCTCTCTCTCTCTATATATATATATATATATATATATATAGAGAGAGAGAGAGAGAGAGAGAGAGAGAGAGAGATGAGAAAGTTGGTTTGTGAAAGCACGTGCTTGAATATATAGAAAATAGTAAAAAGTGAAAAAACTACAGAAGGCTTGTTTTAAAAGGTTAAAAAATATATATTTGAGTCATTATGTCTGAAGAATGTTATCAATTTCTTTCTTACAATAACGATGTAAGAAATTTGAAAAGCTGAACGCGAAACCGGTCATTTCTTCTAAATTATGTCATTGTAAGAAAAAAATTGATAACATTCTTCAGACATATTGACTCAAATATATATTTTTTAACCTTTTAAAACAAGCCTTCTGTAGTTTTTTCACTTTTTACTATTTTCTCTCTATCTATCTATATATATATACTAGCAGTATCGCCCGGCGTTGCTCGGGTTTGTAAGGGAAATAACTATAAAGCATTTTTAGAGAGTTATAGCCAAAAAATAGCAAAAAAATGCATTAAAAATGGAAAAAAAATTATAGTAAATTTTTTTTAAATCGTTGACTCATCGTAGACATTTTTAGAGAGTTACTTCCCTTATATAATAGCAAAAAAATGCATTAAAATGGAAAAAAATGATGGTAAATTATTTTTTAAAATCGTAGACTCATCGTAGACGCGCGCTAATACCCAGAAGGGCTCGATATGAATCACGACTATAAGATACCCGGTTTTGGTTAAACTGCACCGCAAAATGTGGAGTAGTAGTTAGGAATCTAAATCGTAGGACACAGACACACAACTTCACTTTTATATATAAAGATTTGTGCAACAACTAAAACATTCGGTTGTGCAAATTGTTTGCACAGGAAACCTGCCCTGTGTGGCGGTTTTTGCCGTTTTTGTGGATCTGTTTCAGCTTTTTTAGCGATTTCTGTTTTGGCGACTTCAAGCCATGAAGTCGTTGTTCTAAAAGAACGCTGGTCTCCTTGACAACGCTTTACGACGTTGATTTCCTTACACTCCCTTCCCCACAGCTTCACGAGGGAGGGAAGAAGGGGGAGAAGCAACACAGGTGCAGGTGTGAGCATGGACGCCAACTCCGCCGCCATCGACACACGAAAAAATATGCGTTAAAATGGAAAAAAAATTATGGTAAATTATTTTTAAAATCGTAGACTCATTGTAGACGCGCGCTAATACCCAGACGGGCTCGATATGAATCACGACTATAAGATACACGAATTTGGTTAAACTGCACCGCAAAATGTGGGAGTAGTTAGGAATCTAAATCGTAGGAGACAGACACTCATACAACTTCACTTTTATATATATAGACTAGCAGTATCGCCCGGCGTTGCTCGGGTTTGTAAGGGAAATAACTATATAAGCATTTTTAGTGAGTTATCGCAAAAAAATAGCAAAAAATGCATTAAAAATGGAATAAAAAATGATGGTAATTTTGGTGTTTTCAAGCCATGAAGTCGTTGTTCTAAAAGAACGCTGGTCTCCTTGACAATGCTTTACGACGTTGATTTCCTTACACTCCCTTCCCCACAGCTTCACGAGGGAGGGAAGAAGGGGAGAAGCAACACAGGTGCAGGTGTGACCATGGACGCCAACTCCGCCGCCATCGACACACGAATAATTATGCATTAAAATGGAATAAAAAATTATGTTAAATTATTTTTAAAATAGTAGACTCATCGTAGACGCGCGCTAATACCCAGACGGGCTCGATATGAATCACGACTATAAGATACCCGAAGTTGGTTAAACTGCACCGCAAAATGTGGGAGTAGTAGTTAGGAATCTAAATCGAAGGGGACAGACACTCACACAACTACAGTTATATATATATATATATATATAATATATATATATATATATATATATATATATATATATATATATATATATATATATATATATATATATATAAACGATGGACTCTCTCCTCATTAGGTGACGTATAAGGGTTCGACAATTTCTTTCCGAAAAACCACACACATGATTTGTTTATTATGATCAAATGTTTGTGTAGACATAATCTCACTCCTTCCATCAGATCGACACTATCTGAACAGGTGCAACGGGTGCCACATGTCAGATATCGAAATGATCGCAGAGCATCGTGAAATGAAGTGCTTTGCTCAAGAACACAACGAAATGCCCGGTCTGGGAATCGAACCACGATCTTGCAGTCCATTAACCCAAGCGCCTTCACACACACACAAACACACACGCAGACCCACATATGTGTGTGTGTGTGTGTGTGTGTATGTATGTATGTATGTATGTATGTATGTATGTATGTATGTATGTACTCAGGGGTTGGACAAAATAATGGAAACACCTAGCATGATAGCATCATAATTTTGAAATATCTATAAAACCATCAAAAGCTTGTTTATTTTTGTTTTTTATTTATTATTAATGTTGCTTAATATGTTTTGCTAAAATTGCTGTTTCTTTTCAAATATCATCAGAAAAAGGTAATTAAAATTCATTAAAATAACAGATCTATCGGACTTTCAAAGAGGTCAAATTGTTGTTGCTCGTATGACAGGCACTAGCATAACGAAAAAAAAGTACTGTCTCGAAAGTAATGACAGCCTTTGAGAAACACAATGTAATGACAGTCTTTGCCTAAATGCAATGCCGTATAATTTTAGGGACGTCTAATATAAATATTTAGATGTTTATATTTGTTAAAATAAGCTGAAATAGGTTACACCCAAATTTGTAATTAGATTGCTAACGTAGCTTTTTTTTCAAACGAATAAGGTGGCTTTTTCCTTTTATTAAACACATCATGAGGTTTTGTTAGGCCGAAATATGTTAATGACTGAATTTTACCGCATTCTAAAACACTGTTACTTATTCAACATGCAAAACCTAGTTCTGCAAGATTTCACCTCAAAAAATGTGTATGTTCAAGCTTTGTATGCGAGACGCACTTGCCCACCTTTCTTTCTGTGATGACAGTACTGCCGCAAGAAATAATTTACGTTGTTGCAAGTTCACGTATTTTTAAAGAAGTGGTTATATAGTCGATGAAGTCGCCGAAATTATTCTCTTGGTACTTCTCTTAGCGACTTATGGAAGAGTAAAGAACAAAAGTGGAAGTTGCTTCGGCGTGATTTAAACCCAGATTTATAGGGATTGGTGTGAATACTGGATGGTATTTAGTTTACTGCTCTACCATCATCATTCCACTGCTTTCTAGTCTAAGACTTTATAATAACTAGGCATGAAGCTCGCAGTTTTTAAAGGAGAACGTTAGTCAATGCCTTGGACCTCAGCCCTTGACTGTTACTTTATTTTACCGACTTCATTACATCACTTATGCCCTAAATACAGCGTACAAGATGAGGTTCTTCATTAGTCTGAGTAAAACTCAGATCCTGATTCAACCAACTCCAGGAAGGGTCAGCTCTTGATTGCCTGCCTCTAACCTCGAAAGTAACCAGCTCGATACTATCAAGAACTTTAGCTTGATACTCGATACTATCAAGAACTTTAACTGAAAAGCCAAATCTCGATTACCACTAACATCGTTTCCTAAGTTCATGCATTTGGGCACCTTCGATTGCAAGCTTTTCAGAACCGAGACATCCGGACCGATGCGAATTTATTCACGTAATCAGTCAGTTCCTATTCCTGACCTTGCGCATGCATAAGAAACTTGAATCATCTGACGTTGATATCTTTCTAAAACTGGAATGCTTTTATTAGCGTTGCCTCAGGAATAGCCTCAAGATAATTGGGCGCGGACTACAAAATGGATATAACATCCTCAAAAAGGTAGAGACCATCAGCGTCGAAGTAACCAACAAAATGAACTGTCTTCAGTGTACAGAACATGTACTTCTAATGAAAGACCACCAACTTCCCAAGCAAAATCCTTACGTCCAGTTGTGACAAGGAAAACAAAGAAATGGAAAATTACTGAAGCACCTCGAGGATGTCCAGAAGGCAACACTTATCATCCGCCTTATCTTCCTTATTTGTCTTATCTTCCTTATCTGTCTTATCTGCTTTATTTGTCTCAGATCTCGGAAGCCTTCGGTCTTGACATGACAACCTGATCTTTTATCATTCATCAAGAAGTGGACCACTTTGAATCATCCTGTCAAAAGGATTGTGAGACCAGGAGTTAGAGAAAAAAACCACTACACCAACTGTCGAAATTCCCTCTCCCTTCCGAACTAATCCCACCCAGTTTCAGGGGATCTCTAAGACCCAACTTAATACATCCACTTCATTCACACACCAGCAATTCCTGATCTGAAAGACAATCATTCTCAATTTCAAGGGATTATAATGATGTTATTTATATTATCCAACATTCTGAGATATACTGATTTGTCATACAAAACCAAAGTTGTTTTGAAAGAAGATAAAACTTGCAATGCAGTGCTAACAATAATAAATTGACGTGGATATGGTTTCATAAAAAGCAAATAACCGAACATCCCAGCAATGTATATCTTCCTTTCAGTTATAACTTTGTAGAAAAAGAACTTTCCAACATGATTCATGTGAAAGAGGGAGTCCGCTAGAAGTAAATTAGTGAACATAAACGTATCTATATCTCAGTAGACAAAGGATATTGATAGAATATTAAGAGAGAAACTGAACTCATAACATCAGAAGAAATATTATCTGCTTCGATCTCACTACTCTTGGAGGCCCTCGAAGAGAATGGATGCAGCTCCTACTTTCAGACCAAGGCAAGGAAAACAATACAATTTTAGAACGGACTTTAGCACAAAAATTAAATTGCTATGGAGACTGTAATGATCTCTAGGTTGGATGATCTGGATATCATATCAAATATCTGTGAACATGAAGATATTTATGGTCAGCTTATAGAGAAACTGAACGTATTATAATCTGATTATAACTTCAAGTTCAGACTAATAATGGCCCACTTTGTTACATTTCTTAATATTTTATGCAGTAGTTTTGAGAAAGCTGGCATTTTAAAAAGAAAGAAGATTAACGACTGATCCGAATTCAACATAATATATTGATTAGTTGCAATACTAAAAATACGCAAAACTTACTAAATTTTCAAATTTTCCCTCAATAGCAACCAATAGTTCGTGTCTTGGAGGATGACTCAAGGCATTTCAATTAATTGAAGTATGTATACTTTCGTCGGTATTTAAAAGTATATATAAAAGCATTCACATATGTATACAGAAAATATGTTATAGACTGACTTATATAGACAGATAAATAGATAGATAGATAGATAGATAGATAGATAGATAGATAGATAGATAGATAGATAGATAGATAGATAGATAAATAGATAGATAGAGAGAGAGAGAGAGAGAGAGATAGATAGAAAGATAGATAGATAGATAGATAGATAGATAGATAGATAGATAGATAGATAGATAGATAGATAAATAGATAGATAATAGATAGATAGATAGATAGATATATATATATTATATATATATATATAGAGAGAGAGAGAGAGAGAGAAGATAGATAGATAGATAGATAGATAGATAGATAGATTAAATTTACATGTGTGTGTGCGTGTGTGTGTGTGTCTGTGTGTGTGTGTGTGTGTGGTGTGTGTGTGTGTGTGTGTGTGTGTGTGTGTGTGAATTTAAATTCATTATATAAATTTTTATTCACTCTAATTTCAGCTCAGAGTGTGGCAATGCTGATATATATATATACATATATATATATATAAACACACATACGTACATACATACACATATACATGAATGGATGGATTGATGGGTACACAGATGGGTGGATAGATGGGCGAATACGTACACAGACATATATTAATAGGCGTAAATGCAGATAGATAGATATATAGATAAATTTTGCATATTAGGAGAGAATGTCAATTAATTTATCGTCTATCATTTCTCTTGATTCAGCTACTTTCTCCTTTTCATTCTATTGTTTGCCTTTAACACTTCGTTTACCGAAAAGAAAACGAAATAATATCTGAACTAAAAAGCTACTTTATGAGGCTAATGAAGAGAGCGGAGAAAAGAGGAGGAGAAGATAGGAGAGCGAAGATAGGAGAAAGAGAAAATTGAAAGCAATTCGAAACGCTAACAATAAAAGGCGCCGGAATTTATAACCGGTAAGTTATTTTCGTGTCAGTTTTATTCACGTTTTTAACAACGAATATTCTTTTATAATGATTTACCCAATTTATCCCCGTTGTTAACTCTTTAAAGACTATTTTCTAAACACAATCAAACACACACACACACACACACACACACACACACACACCACACACACACACATACACACACACACACACCACACACACACACATATATATACACACCGCGCGTACGCACGCACGCACACAATTTTGCCGTCACTTCATATCTCGAATTTCTTTTTCTTCTCATTCTCAACGTATTTAACTCAAGTACGCCCAGTGTTTTCTTATTGTATTTTCTTTCGTGGTGCATTTTCTGCATCGATTCCATTGTTATTTTATTGTATTTTCTTCGAGCGAAACTATATACGCGGAATGAAGAGAAAATCTTTTGTCGCCATAATACTTCCCAAGTTTATGGACCAGAATATCCATGAACACCGTGGATGAAATTCAGAAAAAAGAGCTTAACTCAGATGAAAAAATGTAGCGTTATATCTTTAAAGGATCACTAGCAGTATCGCCCGGTGTTGCTCGGGTTTGTAAGGGAAATAACTATAAAGCATTTTTAGAGAGTTATAGCCAAAAAATAGAAAAAAAATGATGGTAAATTTTTTTTGAGAGTTAAAAAGGTCGAGTTGCGTCCCCTAGACAGTCTGTGGTTTGTGTTTCTGATTCTCGACCCCATGTCGAATTTATCGAATTTTTTCAGAACTGGGGGAACTTTTCAAAATTTTTGCTGCGTTAGTTTTGAATTATGACATTGGGCTATGTGTGTGTCAAGTTTCATCAGAATCGGTTGAAAGCCGTGGTCAGGGTGAGGGTACAACCTAACAGACACACAGACACGCAGACAGACTAACTGCCGTTTATATAGAGAGAGATTTTTGCCAATATAAGAAAGACGCGCACTGGTTCTCTTTCACTTCTTTTTATTATTATTATTAGTCAATTCGATAACGAGTTAACTGACTGACGTCTTGATTAAACGATCAATCACTCTATCGATAAGCTGGTCTGTTAAAACCAGAGTCTGTTCATCGTCATTTACGACCTCATTAATGACATGCCCTCGTTTCTTCAGGGCTTAGATAAACCAATTGATTAAGCGAGTGACGAAATACAGTTGCTAAAAGCAGTCTTACTCCCTTACATTTTAACACCAACACCAGATCTGTGTGTGCCTTTAGCGGAACCACTCTGTTGTATGTATCTGAATATGGTTTCCTTTTTGAAGGCGACTTTACCTCTTTGTACATTTCTTTCTCTATCTAACCCATATAAAAACAAATAGTCTTTCTAAAGGTTGCTCAGTAGCAGTGCGTCTCAAAGTTTACAACCCTGCTCGCTAACTAGTTCAGTAAATTTAACTTTAGTCTAATTGGATGTGTTGAGTTGTCAGCATTTTTCGTTTGGAAAATAAAACACCATTAAAATTATTCGATAATCATATCGGCTTCCTTTCTGTAATATGGGTTTTAATGTTCGTCCACTTATATACTGTCTCTCATCTGTAATATTCCTGCACGTTTGTACAAGGTTCTTCTTGACACGTTATGAAATATACGTTTTTTCGATGAGGCGGGATCAGCTGATTCGATGAGTTTATTATATAAATCTTACAAGTTTTTTTCTGTATGCTTCTGTTAAAAAAGAATATGCACCATACAGAATAATATAGTTAATACTTGTTCATGTGTATTCGTCTTTTTTTTTTGTGTCATATTTAAGAAAGAATAGTTATTTTAAAGATTGTTTCATATTCATGAAAATGTTTTATGTTATCCGAAATGTTTTCCCTAATAATATTGTATGCACTACCTTATCTTGTATCGCAAATTCAGTTCACAACATAACGAACAAAAAGTCAATCAGTCTTGCAATTGTAACGGCTTAATCTCTCTACAAACAAATCTATGCTGCCTTAAACTCAGAGATCACATGTCCAAATCCTAATTTCAAAAGACATGTTCAAAGACAAGATGTCCAGTGTCATACAAACCAAATTCAATAACAAAGGAGTGAATGAATGCATTTTGCTTCAGCAAGAATATATTGTGAATAATTCCTCAATAGACTAACATACTGAGATATATGGACAAAAACGTATTGCTTATTTTCTTTATGATTTCCTTTGAAGATTCAATCGGTTCTGTCTGTGTCACAGGTCAGCTCAAGCTAGGCTATCTAAAGCTTTGTAACTATAATAGCTGCATGACTAAGAATAATAACACCAGAATGAGTCATCGAATATCTGCCTATTTATGATTGTATCAATACGCACAGAAGCTAAACCCTTTTTCTCCTCTCAACACTTTTCTTCTACCAATTCCTGTTCTTCAGCAAATTAAAATAAGGTTCAAATAACTCGATTTTCTTCACATTTCATATTTCTAACGATATAAATGAAACGGATATATTTTCAAATGACAGTTTCATTTAGTGTTTTATGTAATTCTTGCTGCATGAAACTTCGTCTTGAATTATTATTCTTTCCGTGGGTGTGCCGACTAGTCATTAGTAAAACTTTTCAATCGGACAGTACAAGATTTATTGTCGTTTTCACTCAAATAATCTTTAATTTGATGGTTCATTCGTATGAGAATCCTGATCAAAGTTTTATTTCTAATTTGGCAGTCCAATACTCTATAACTTTCTGTTTATTCGACTGCCTACCTTGAAACCTGACAACTTAAGTGTCTACCTAAATTTCTTTCTATCACTTAAACACATCACATATACAGACATGAATGTATATAGATATACATGTGTATTTATCTTGCATTTGAAACATCACATATCTGCCTAAATAGTTAACTTTATATAAATCACCATAATCTGTAATCTTAACTGTTAAAGCTATCTTGTAGACGGATATTAATACAGACAGTTAAGACCTTCCTCTTAAACGAATATTTCAGACATTCTGAACATTTATCAATTACAACTCATTACTTCTGAA
The DNA here is from genome assembly GCF_006345805.1 of Octopus sinensis. Lineage (NCBI taxonomy): Eukaryota > Metazoa > Mollusca > Cephalopoda > Octopoda > Octopodidae > Octopus > Octopus sinensis. The sequence goes on from NC_042998.1 coordinate 188,920,848, forward strand.
GTCTGAAAAGCGTTATTTGTAACAATTTTGTTTCACTCTCTTTTTTTGTGGATATACCTCATGTAGTATACATAATTTTACTGTAGTTAAAGTTTCGAAGCTATCTACCAGTAATAGTGATCTAGTGATCCCAGAATCACACGCGTTCTGTTTCAATGTATAAGACAAAAGATATGTGTTTTATATTTTTTTCATATATTAAAATGTTGATGATACCTAGTTTTGGAGGTGTCAGGTATTTTGTAGGACTTTCTTTATCAGTGTAAAAACTATTTTGAATAGGTCGATGAATATGATTATTATTGTATTACATAA
>NC_042998.1:188926162-188928662 GCF_006345805.1 Octopus sinensis
TAGATAGATAGATAGATAGATAGATAGATAGATAGATAGATAGATAGATAGATAGATAGATAGATACGGAGAGAAACTGTAGTTTGTTATCAGGGAGAAAAATTCCATTATCAATAATAACAAATTACTGATTACTACTTGGTAAAATTACTGATTACTTCTTAATTAATTAATTTTACCCTTTGTTATTATTAAAGATATAGATAGATAGATACATACATACAGACACATACTCATACATATATACATACACTCACACACACACACTCACACACAGACACACACACACGCACGCACACACACTCAAAGATATCTATATATGTACATGTTCATATTTGGGCACATATGATTTTTAAAAATTAATATAATTAAAGATCCATCTCTGTGGTTAAATAAATTTAGAAGGTTTTCGGCATTTTAGCCACTACTCTTGATTTTTGTCCGAGTATTTGTCCTGCAGGCTGCAAAATGGAACCCACAACGATCTGAAACCCATAAAAGTAAACAAAAGAGACAAAGACAGGCAGAAACAAGGAAAATGCCTCTTGTTTTTGAATACTATGCAAATATTCTTTTAAAAAACTCTTCATTTAATTTTTCCAAAATTTAATTGTTTTCCATACTTACAGTTGAAAAAGTCTGAATGACTGAAACCGATACTGAAACGTTTTTTATAAAATTGTTTTAGCATTTTCTACCATGACTTTTTTTTTCGATATATATCGACCTCTGTGTTCCTTTTCAACCTTATGTGTGTGTGTGTGTGTGTGTGTGTGTGTGTGTGTGTATGTGTGTGTTTGTGTGTGTGTGTGTGTGTATTTATATATTATACACTCAGTATGCTTAAGTATACTGAACTATTTTTTGATCATTAGTATTATTTTATATTACGTGTGAAATGATATGTTAATAAAACTTTTAAGTATTATAATTGAACTATGCAGTAATCTACATTTATAGTCATTGTAAATTCTCCTCATGGAACAGGCTAAATTGGAATCTAAAGAATAATTAGAATACCCTAAAATTACGAGTCCTGTTTCGTGACGCATTTGCCAAAACCATTGTAGAGGCATAACCACACGGTTAAGTATGGTTAAAAACAAACCAGCGAGACAGCTGTTACTCAGTAGTCGATCCACTATAAAGAGAAGGGCAAATACTTTCAGTCTATCTTAAACAAAGATATATTAGAAAATGGGATCCCTGATGTACAAACAATCTACGTGGTCTGGATCAAAGCACTTTTTAGCATAGCTCTGCTTGATCAAGGCTGACATGGGTCAGAAATATAACATATGAATTAATTATATTAATAGATTTCACATAGGATATATGCTTCCACATATTGAACTGTTAGTGAAATAATATTAGTTTCTATCTGACCAGGAACAAATGTCACCGACCGATACTCACTTCCTTACCCAAGAGACGGTTCCGTTTCAAAATATGTTATTATATAAAAGATATAAAGTTTGAAATATTTCTGGCACTAATCAGTCTGAAGTAAAAATTTACTATTTATAAAATGTTACTTGTTTCATTCTATTTTGACTCATACATTTTTGACTGCTGCATACGTTACTATTTATCATTGAAATATACTTAACAGTTAATAAACAATTAAAATATTGTTTCCATTGAAGGGCATAATTCAACTATTCAAGCGAGTAGTTTCGTCCTTAACAGATGCGACTCACCAGACTAACACACATAGAGGGATTATGAAACTTTAAGAGGGTATGAGTCAATTAGAAGAATAATGGTTATATCAGAACATCTGTGTGAATAAGCAACAACAGTGTATGATATATGATGTTAGCCTTTCTCCTCTGTGTGTGTGTGTGTGTGTGTGTGTGTGGTGTGTGTGTGGCTGTGTGTGTGTGTATGTGTTTGTCTGTGCGTGTGTGTGAGTTAGTTACGTTTTTATCTATCTTTCTAATTTGGTGGGGGTGTCCTTTTGTTACGTTTTGCTGCACCCTTCACTTTTTCTGAACATTGTCTCTCAATGGAAAGCAATCGTAAGCTTTATAATTATCTCTTTTTTACAGATTCCCGCTTCGATGACTTGCGGCAAAGAAATTCGGGATTTGCTGCTACTTTCTTGCAACACTCTTGTACTGTTTTTGATACAGTGGTTGTTATAGTGGTTACTATGTTTATTATGATGTTGGTTATTGTGGTTATTCTTGTAGTAGTAGTAGTAGTAGTAGTAGTAGTAGTAGTAGTAGTAATGGTGATGGTGATGGTAATAGTAGAGAAAGGGTCCTTTGACGAACATTAGGGATTCATTAGCACATGTTTAGTTCCTAATTTCCTGAAGTTAAATATGTAAGAGGCAAATAACTCTTCATTTTAGATGCTTTTGGTACTTCTTTACCGTAACAAAAATTATATAGACTATGTAATAAAATGCTGCTGACGAATTTGAGCTGATGTTCCTTCTGCTACTGGTCCAACGGTTACCCCTAAAACCCTGCACCCTAGATGTACAAAAATG
>NC_042998.1:188931162-188938662 GCF_006345805.1 Octopus sinensis
CGTTTCTGATTAGTATAATTTTTACAAATCATCTGGGTTTTAATATTCTCAAAAAAAAGTGTTATTATATTCCAGTATTTTCCACATAAACAGACAGCCTTCTATAAACAAATAATATCGGGTGAAAAGAAGTGGCAACTTTTTGTAATTTCCTGCAAATAAATAGTTAAATCATTAGTTCTTAACACCGTGATGTATTTTGTAGATTGTTTTATAATTGAGCGTATTTATTCTGCAAGAATTCAAATAACTTACTATACAGGCATGCCGTCGTGTACAGATAAATCTAGATTCGTTAGTTTCGCATTAATTATCCCCAGACAAGCAAAATTCCTAGACATATATGTCTTCTTTGACAAGTGGAGGTTATATTCAATGTAGCAATGATTTTGGTTAGTTTCTGAAATTAATTACTCCTATGTTATTTCTCAGTAAGATATCCTCTCTAACTTTTTTTTTTAGTTTATCGGTTTTGTTTCAGGAATTTTCCAAAATTTATTCATTCTTATATATTTCATGGTTTGTTAGATCGCACGAGTGGATCGTGTTTGTGTTATGTATTTTTGCATGCGTGAATACATGTTGGTATGAGTTTGTATGAATAGGTGTTTGTAAATGTGTATGTAACATGTGTTCCGTATGAGCGTATTTATGCCCTTATACGCCCTTTGTAGATTTATTATATTTTCCGAGTTACTTTGGTTTCTTTCTCAGCTTAAAATTTTAAATTTTAATTACATCGTTGCTCATTACGATTTGCTTTATAGATAGCTACCGTTTACAACTTGTCCGGGACTCATAAATATTTAGAAACTATAGACAATAGACGGTGGTTATATTGAACTTTCCTGAGTTAGATAATTAAATTATATCTCTTATATGTTCAATAATTAGTTTTTTTAATAGTGCCTCATTTCAAAACCATTGATTTTTCTTTAAAGTGTTTTGATAAAAACTGGAATATCCATCCGACGAGGATAAGCATTAATTAATTCGGAACTGAGACGACAGAAAGATAATAATGTATATATTTGTTTAAACACTATTATTAATTCAAGTTCACATCTTATGAATTATCAATTATTGCAGGTTTCGAGGTTGCATTTACTTTGTATTTCAAGTGTTTACTTTTTACCTGAATTCCTAAGAACAAGGTAACATTCATCACATAATTACGAAGCGATTTTTGTGACAAAGATTGTCATTTCCTTCATAGATGAATTTTATGTATGATATTCGAAGCGTTTCTATAACCACAAATAGTGGGACGAACATCACAGGATATGGTCATGGACGAGGGAAGAATTGATTGACACAGTTTCTTCATTATGGAAAAGTATTCCTATCTATATTTTACTTCATCAGTCAAAAGTTACATTTATCTAATGGGATAAAAGTTATCGCACTTGGAGTTGAGAATGACTCCTCATTAAAACAGATTATTTTCTTTATTTCTACAATAGCGCTTCATCAAATCAAAACGCTTCCTCAAAAACGCTTCATCAAAAAAGCTACTTCAAATCAGTACTTTCTCTCTATAACCAGAAAAGAGCCAATGAGATTAAGATCGTAGGATGCTGTATTACTAGTTACATTATATTTAAAAGTAAGAGGAGATGGTTACAGTCAGAACGCCTTTGCTCATAGGTCATAAATAATGGTGCCTGGATGTTTCAACTGTGTAACTATTTTCCAATTATCTAGTCAACTGTTGTGACACTCATGAAAAACACTCGACAATTGTACTTAATTCCGTCATAATGAAGTAATTTAAGGTTTAAGTTGCTTGTCTATATAGCAACCATTGTTCCAGTTATACTTAACTACCACTAATTTTATCGTATGTAATAATTCATCGAGCCAAGGTAAACTTTCCGTATGTGTATTGAAACTGACCACATTGGCCTGTTGTCTCAAATATTCCAACCTTTTTACCTCTTCCCTCACCATGGTAACGGTTGCCAATTTTAGAATCTGGGCTCGAGCATTTCATTAAACAAATGATTCAAAAAACTCTTTGTTAAATTACACAATCACTTCTCTTCCCTGGTTAGTCTAAGCACTGCAGTACAAAATGTAGATTTGCATTAGGTCCCCCTAATCGACAAAACAGATACTAACCACGAACGTTTCATTAGTCTTTATCCAGTTCATTTTCTAAAACTTCTCTCGTGTTTAGGAAAGGAACCGTTATTCATAAGTTAAACAGTAAACCAAACTGACTACTGCCCTGAACTGACATATTTTCAATCAGCATTAAAGAAAGTAAAGTAATCCATCAACTTTATTGTTAGCGCTGAAATAAGTTTAGTATCTCTCGGTTGTTAACGATATATGAGTGCGTGGTGCGATGTACTTGTGCTACTTACAGTTCAAGTTGCTCTCTCTGGAAACTTTTGACAGTAAGCCCTTATTAACGACTTTATTACGACCGTAATTTATAACGCGAATGCCAACTTAATAAAACCTTGTTATTTATTAATTGTTCAAACTGTTCGCATGGCAAGAGAATTGAAAAAGGACGAGAAGAATCCGATCAATGAAATATAATTTACTTAAAATTGCGTTCCTATCCACAATTCCATAAATATTTTAATGCATGTAGTCGATACCATGACCACAGTTTTGTTCAGTGATAACCTACACTATGAAAAGTTTGATAAAACCCAATGTAGATATTGGTGACGCAGTGTCTTGAAAACAAGCATATATATATATATATATATATATATATATATATAAGCACAGTGCATCACATTTATACGTAATTTCATCCGAGTGGAAATTATCAGACTACCGAGGATTTCCTGCCCAAGCTGAATATCTACATACATACATACATACATACATACATACATACATACATACATACATACATACATACATACATACATACATATATACATACATAAAGAATATAAAGAGCTCAACAATAGATATAAAGCCACATGCATACAGATAAAGAGAGAGAGTTTCTTCTCATTTTGAGAAAAACCATATCTTTTAAATTACTGAATTTTCACTGACCAACAGGGCCTGGTTTCCTTTTTATCTTATCTTGTTTACATTTTAATCCTTTGACGCGTATCGGTTTTTGTAGCCTCTTATCAGTATCAATTTCCATCAGGACAGAGAAGTAAAATATCAAACGATAAAACAAAATTGTCTGAATTGATAAACGAAAGCAGTTTAAATAAGTAGATTATGATATGAAAAATTACTACACATTATAATACCCTACCAAAATCCATTATTTCAAATGGAGCGGAAACACAACCAATTGAATCTTATGAAAAATTCAGTATTGTTTCCGGTTGGATAATTAGCTAATTTCTTCACCTTCCAATAATATAAACATTTCTATTTAATGACCTCCAAAATAGATTCCACTCAAATCAATTCTCAAGTGATCTATTGAACATCATCACTAAATTAGCGTCTGTGAGAAAAAAATGTCTTTAATTATAATTACTATGAAAAGAATAGCTCTTGTGATGCGGTTGGTTGAGAATCAGTTCCGGGTACGTTACTCTATATCAAGATGTAATTTTCTGAACCGAGTTCAAGTTCATTATGATCCCTCTCTCAAAAGTCAAAATAAATTCCAGAAATATGGTAAGAGATCAAGTTTTCGTACTTTGTACGATGGCATAGTATATTTTATCACCTCAGATGTATAATTGACGTTGTTTTATTTTTGAACATAGAATTTTAAAGTCTGTCGTTCTATCGCTTCTCTCTACACTTTACTTAGCAACAAAGCTCTTTGTGGTCGCTTGTCTTATTGGGAACACCAGAGGAACTTCTCTCAAGATCACGTGCTAATGTCTTAAAACAGGGAAGATGACATGTAATCAGGATGGTATAGACCTGGAGACATTATATCTTAAACAAAGATAGAATGATTTTGGCTAAAATACCTTCGTAAGTAGATCCACACAATCAATCAGAAATTACCAAGGAATAAACGACAACACTCTAGTAACGATGTATATATATATATATATATATATATATATATATATATATATATATATATATATATATATATATTATATATATATATATATACATATACATATACATATATAAACATATATATATATATGCATACATACATACACACACACACATACATACATACATACATACATACATACATACGTACATACATACGGACATACATACGTACATACATACATACATACACACATACATACATACATACATATACATATACATATATAAACATATATATATATATGCATACATACATACACACACACACATACATACATACATACATACATACATACATACATACATACGTACATACATACGGACATACATACGTACATACATACATACATACACACATACATACATACATACATACATACATACATACATACATACATACATACATACACACATACATACATACATATACATACATACATAATCTCTTTAAATCCACATTGTTGACTTATAGGCCTAGAGTTTTGTACATAGCACTTATCAAACTTCTAAGTTTGATAAATGCTATGCATGAAACTCTAGACTCTCGAGTAACCTATGTAATTTTACAGCTAATAAATAAAGAAATAAACATAATTATATGCATGTTTATATCAGAAACTTATACCAAAATCATAAATTCCCAGCAGCCTGAGCTGTGAATCAGTTGAAATTGCTTGTGGAAGATTATTTCAATTGACCTCATCAGCATTTGCTTTATGATGAAAACAATGGTTGTCACAACGACCCGTTTTCTTCCTCCTAATTACGTGTTTGTACGTGCATGTGCGCTTGCGCGACGGCGTGCGAATGCACGTCCATTTGTAATTTACAAGATAGACTAGAATCAACTCAGATTATATTTACATATTGTTTTCTGTTGTTTCTATCATATTTTATTTTTATATCATTTAATTTTTCATAAATACGTCGTGGTATATCCATTATGAATGATGATACTAATAAAAATGAAAAAAATACTGAAAAAACTTTTTAAATCACGTAGTATAAATGATGTGAGAATGTGTGTGTGTGTATACACACACAGATACACACAAACACAGACACACACACACACTCACACATTTATATATATCAGTACGTGTGTGTCTCTGTATGTATAACACACGCTTGCGCGCATGCGTACACTTATGACTGCAGACAGACGAACAACATACGTGAAGCTCTATTCAACAAACCCGCAACTCTCGCCACATAGACTTAAATGTATAGGATCGGGCTCTCCCGCGATCAATTTCTCTCTCTCACTCTCACTCTCTCTCTCCCTCCCTCCCTTCCTCTCTCTCTCTCTCTCTCTCTTCCTCTCTGTTTCCTCTCTCCCTCACTCTTATTCTCTCTCTTTTTGTCAAACACACACTGACAACACACACACACTGACAACACACACACAGGCAAACACACACTCTGACATGACAAACATTCAAACACATATTCACTGACAGACACACGCATACACACGCACACTGACTCGTACACACAACACATACGTTCACATACGTACGCTTGCATACACACAGATAAATACTTTATGGGCGCACAAGAGAGGATTAGCTGAAATACAACATTGTGGAGTAATTTTACTGCATTCTAAATTAGAAGGCAAACTCCCGGTATCATTGGCACCAAATTGTTAGCTTCCCTCACTACTTATGCAAGCGTATACCTCATAGATCTGACTCTTGTCCAGACTTTTCTATTCTGTTACCATTCTAACAGTTTAATGATTAATAAATAACAAATCCTTATGAAGTTGACATTCAAGTAATAAATTACAGCCATGACAACAACGTTATTAAGAGTTTTCTGACAAGAGGTTGTAGAGAAAGAAAAAAAATTCGAATGCAGCTATAATGTGTATGGATGTGTGTGTATTTGAACGCTTGTGTGTAAACACATACACACATACACAAGCACATAGTTAAAATTAGGCTTCTTTATATGCATAAATCAACAAACATTGATTGAATAAAGGACTCAGTAAATTGTGTCGAGAGTAATGTTTATCATAATTTTATTGACTGTAACTTCGAAGTTTGGTCGGATCATAGCTAATTCATACTAGCTGGCTCTGACGAATAAAATTTCAAAAATTGGCTCGGAAACATGTAAACGCGAGGGCCTGAATCACCATGTGTAAAACGATAATGCATATAGTTCGGCAATGTTTAATATAATATCATCAGATGCTATATTCTTTAGTAATGAAATCTATGGATTTAAACCGAGTAGATAATGTATATGCATCAGTTTATCCTTGTTCTGTCTTATAGGAAATCACACACGTAAATACTTTTGACTGCCGGTTGAAGACAATTGTATAACAAAATCACACTGATTGTCTGTCTTATCTTATTTAGTCCTTTTCTGCTGTGAACTAAAATAGAGTCTGGATCGACTTCATCTTTTTTATTCTATAAAATATGTCCTTCTATAAAATATATCCTGAGTATTTAAAAGCAATTAAGGTTTACGATATGGTTTTTACCCACTTCTTTTTTTTTTCCTTACTTTCTGATGGAGCTAATTAAAAGTCACCCTACTGATTAGCCTTTTGCTTTATGTTGCACATATCCAGCAACGAATCTTTTCTGCCACTCCTCTAAGTATGTGTCTAGCTGAGCCGTAATTTGTAATTCTAAACTGAACTTCACTTTCTGTTGTGATATGAAGGCAATTTATAGTTTCTTTGTTACAAAATATATATGGCTGTAGAGCAAAAAGTACGATTTTTTGTTTTTCTCAGTTAAAGCCTTTCTCTTATTCAACCAACACAATAAAACGAACGTTGCAATTTACTATTTAAATGTCAGAATCCATCCCTTTCAGATTTATTACGTTTGTGGCTATTCAAAAGAACTCATTATTATCCAAATGTTTTCTTAAATTTCCTTGGAGAAGCTGAACCTGCTTTTAGTAAAAATTTTCAGTTATTCCATACCAACTATAAGCAACTGTTATCTTACACGTAAAAAAAAAAACTACAAATGTACACAATATTTACTTAAAGAAGCTTGAGAATGTAATTAATTGATAATTCATTTTATCGTAGCTTCTAAATATAGATCGTATCTAGATACACACAGTGAGAAGGATGTGGGCAGATTTTGCTAAATGAATATCCTGATTTCTCTGTTTACATCGTTTTAGTTGAATGATTGCATCTATAAATGAAAATAAAATAGAAACTAGATTAACGGCGGTTGGCATTTGCAAAATATACAAATCTGCTGTGAATGTTGATTGACAAAAATCAATGTTTTTCGAGTGTGTCTCCTAGCTACCTGATGCATTTCCTGCGGTGTACTTGATCGCTTACCTGTAAACCGACCTGTTAAACACCAAGCCAACCAACTTGCCTACAGTGAAATTTATAGTCAGTAATGTGCTAACCGTTTTCCTGGAATAAGAGCATGGCTGAATGGGTTTAGGAACTTCCCCCATGTTACTGACAGCGATTAACAA
>NC_042998.1:188941162-188978662 GCF_006345805.1 Octopus sinensis
TAGACGACTTGAAGTTGTTCGCAAAACGTGAGGCAGAACTAAACAGCCTAGCCCAGTCTGTGTGGATTTTCTCGAATGATATCAAGATGGAGTTTGGACTCCCAAAATGTGCTATGATTGTGATGAGACGAGGAAAGTTTGTTAGGACAGAAGGCATATGGATACCAAGTGGTGAAATGTTGAAGGTAATTGAATCTGAATCAGGTTATAAATACTTGACAATACATGAGGCAGATGAAATTAAACACAACGATATGAATGAAAAGACAAGGAAAGAGTACCTGCGACGAGTGAGAAAAATATTGAGTTCAAAGCTGAATGCCAGAAACATAATTTCGGGAAGAAAACTCCTCGCGCGCAATTTCAGTGGTTCAGTGTGGCGCTAGAATCCTGAAGTGGACAGAGAAGAAGTTAAAGGAGTTGAACAAGAAGACAAGAAAGTTTCTAAAGATACACGGAGCCCATCATCCTCGTGCAGACACTTATCGCCTATACACGAAGAGAGCAAGTGAACGAAGGGGGACTGATAAGTGTGGAAGATTGCGTACGTATCGAACTCTGGAGTTTAATGAGGTACGTATTCCAAAGTAATAAACCTTGCTAGTGTCAGTTAGGAATGAAGGATTTTTGAAAGCAGGGAAGAAAAGGGAAAATAAAAAGGACATGAAGAAACATAACGCAACAAGGGACTACACAATCAATTCCATGTAGACACAACAGAAGTAGCTGGAAAACATAGGCGGGATTCACTGAAGAAAGGAACACTGCAAAAAGATTGAGAGATCACTATACTGGCAGTACAAGACCAAGCTTTGGCCACGAATTGGAAGGTCAACCTTAGGAATGAGCAAGTATCTCCGCTGTGCTGCTTTTCTATTATTATTGTACAAATAATAATAATGATGATAATAATGATGATGATAATAATAATAATAATAATAATAATAATAATAATAATAATAATAATAATAATAATAATATAATAATAATAATATAATAATAATAATGCTGATAATAATAATAATAATAATAATAATAATAATAATAATAATAATAATGATAATAATAATAATGATAATGATAATGATAATAATAATAATAATAATAATAAATAATAATAATAATAATAATAATAATAATAATAATATAATAATAATAATGCTGATAATAATAATAATAATAATAGTGATGATGATGTTGATGATGATGATGTCGAATAGCTGTTATTCATTTTATTGTTTTCACATACCAACACATAAACAGCTACTATTGCACTACACCAGAAATAAATACAATTCACCAAATGGATTTAGTCATCATGATCACCACTATATCAGCACCACTACTACCAAATCGCTGCTTCTGTTACTACTACTACTACTACTACTACTACTACTACTACTACTACTACAACTACTACTACTACTACTACAAAGGCTCTCCCATCACTTCATCATATCCCCCACCGTACCCATCGCATCTACATTATCACAAATGTAATCACCCCCAACCCAATAACCATCATTAACAACAAATCTATAACGACTTCTGATTTTCATAACCATTACAATCATCATTTCCAGCTGAAGTATCACCATCCCAAGCTTATTTGAATATGTAACTTCCTTCTACATCCATCATCACTCCTCTCCTTTTCTGCTCTCCATCACCATTACTGCTATCATCATTATCGCATTGCTGCGCCAATCCTTTATGAGCGTTCCTCCATATCAGCTCAGCCTCTCCCATTATTTTCACCCCTATTTCCTTCCTACTCAATCTTTTGCTATCAATAATAACATTGCCACAGCATTGACCATTAAATTCTCAGGCGTCACTTTAACAACAAGAATAGCTGTTTAGTAAAAAGCTTGCTTCTAAACCAAATTGTTCCAGGTTCAGTCCCACAGAATTGTACCTGCTAAAGCTCCTCGACGACTAAAGCCTCGTGAATGTATTGTATTTGTTAGACAGAAACTGAAAGAAGCCCGTTGCGTGTATCCATGTATCTTTGTTTGGTCCCCCATCACTTGATAACCGGTATTGGTTTCGTTTAAGGCGGCGAGCTGGCAGAATCGTTAGCACGCCGGGCGAAATGCTTAGCGGTATTTCGTCTGTGTTACGTTGTGAGTTCAAATTCCGCCGAGGTCGACTTTGCCTTTCATCCTTTCGGGGTCGATAAATTAAGTACCAGTTACACACTGGGGTCGATGTAATCGACTTAATACCTATGTCTGTTCTTGTTTGTCCCCTCTGTGTTTAGCCCCTTGTGGGTAATAAAGAAATAGGTATTGGTTTCGTTTTTTGTCTTTCCATCCCTGTAATTTAACGGTTCGGCAAAAGTGACTGAAAGGATAAGTACCAGACTTCAAAACAATATACGCTGGGGTCGATCCATTCGACTAAAAAAAAACCCCTTAGGGGTGGTGTCCAGCATAGCCTGTGACTGGAACTAGTAAAGTATAAAAAATAATATGCGAACAAATTCTATCAATCCCACTCGCCATTTCCGATAATTCTATTCTATTCAATATCCCACAAACATTTTAGTACTATTTCCCAGTGGGAAGTTGGTCAAAAAACTAAATAACAAATATATCGTTTCATTAGCTATCTACACTAATACCCTTGTAAAATTTCTTATCTGACTTAATGTTAGATCATCGACTAGAATTTAGCAACGTAACTCATTGTGTGAATGTTTTGCGGGTTATTATGATAATTACAAGTATAGCTTGCGTTTAGTAATGTCAGAACGCCATAGTTTTATCGTTCGAAAAATATGTTATCAGAGAATTAATGATGATGATACATTTGCGTAATATATATAAATTTATGTACGTTTTTATTTCATATTGGCACACTTTGTTAACAATAGCTCTGTTGGTTGCAGGTTTCTAACAAGCGCTGGCTCACTACATTTCATGGCAGCAACAACAAAAAAGCGAACGTTTAAAGAGCGCCGATATGTTTCTATGTATTTGTCAGTTTATAATAGCCCATGTATGCGAGAGCTTGTGCGCGCATGTAAGTGTCTTTGTGTGCATTTTTATGCACTTACACACTCTTATATTTATACATAGATACATACATATACATACATACATGCAAGCACATGCTCACACACACATGCACATACACACACATACATATACACACACGCACACAATCTCACACACACGTCCACACACACGTATGTGTATATATATATATGTATGTATGTATGTATGTGTGTATATATATATATATATTCATATATTAGAGAGATAGATATTTAGATACATATATATGTAAATCTGTGTGTGTAAAACGGGTAAATGTTAGCGTCAGGAAGTACATCCGGCTGTAAACACACCAATATCGGTTGTCAGGCGGTGTTGGAGGACTAACACACATATATACGATCTGGAAGAAAACCAAAACTTTCAGATAGGGACCGTCGGACTCTTACGCGAATTGTTAGAAAGGATCACAAAAGAGCAGCTCCCAAAATTACTGCAGAGCTTAATGACCCCCTCGAGAACCAAGTTTGCACAAAAACTGTTCGCAGGGAGCTTCACAAAGCCGGATTTCATGGGAGGGTTGCAATCAGAAAACCACTACTTTCAAGCGTTTAGAGTGGAGTAATAACCTACAGAATTGGTCCCTAGTGCAGTGGAAGAATGTTATTTTCTCGGTCCAGTCATCCTTTACCTTATTTCCGGCCACCGTCCGAGTATACGTGTTGAGACAGCCAAAAGAAGCATTTGACTCAGACTGCCTTCTTCCAACTGTTCAAAATAAAGGAGGATTTGTGATGATCTGTTTAAGCATTTTACTGGATCAAATTCATAGTTGCGGAACTGTTTCCGGAGGGAAACGCATTCTTTCAGGATGATAATGTACGAATTCCCACAGCTGAAGTTGTTACCTAATGGCACGAGGAAAATTCTAGTGGAGTTGAACATCTTTCTGGCCACCACAGTCCCCAGATCTCAATATTATTGAACATTTATGGTGCATTTTAGAAAAACAAGTAATGAATCGATATCTTCCACCATCATCACTACAAGAACTGGACACTGTTTTAGCTGAAGAATGGACAAAAATTCCTTTGGAAACAATTGAAACTTTGTAAGAGTCCATACCTCATAAAAAAGCTGTAATTACTGCCAAAGGCAGTCCTACCCCATATTAAAATAATTTTGCTTGAAATTAAGGTGTTTCCATTATTTTGTCCAACCCCTGTATATCCTTGATAAAATAAGTAATTGTTGAGCACTGCGACCGATATCATCGTTTTACCCGTTCCCCAAAAATTGCTGGCTTTGTGCCAAAATTTGAAACCAATGTTTATTCTCTCTTTATTTGTTCTCTTCTTTCATTTCTGCGCTTTCTCTCTCTCTTTCACGTTCACTATTTTCGTCTCCTACAATGTTTAGTTTAAATGTTTTAATACCATTAGTTAAGTCAAAGCATAGGTAAGGGAAAGATCCTAGAAAAATAATATCCTGGCCATGAAGGTTTGGCGAAAATAGTATTGCAGTTTCTAATGGTTGAAAGACAGCAGAGATAACGAAAGATGAATGTCGTAGAGGTGTGTGTCCCAAACAAGCTAAGCGGTGTGTCGACCATGTCGAACATTAAAGGAGAGACAAAGAGAGAGAGAGAAACCATAGAGCAATTAAATAGGGGTCGAAGAGAGTTATTTACGATTTACATTCCAAAAGGAGAGTAGTAATCCTGTGAAGAGCAGCCAAACATCGATCATTTTCTAATTCTGTAAAGAGACCCAGTTGTGTTGCAGTGAGTACGTTTTCTGTGATATACTGTTGAATGTTACCTGAGAATGCTTTCGGAGGAGAGGGGCTAAAGCTAGTTCAAGAGCTTGTTGTTTGGATGTGGCAGCAGGAAAATATTCTGAACAATACGCTTAGCTGGGCTTAAATGACCTGAGAAGAGTCGGTCCACCGTGACTTGGAGCGAGAAGTGTGGAGTAAAAACAGAAACTCTAAACAAGCTTTTGTTACATTTATACAGAGTGGAGTTGGAATCTAAGCATATAGTGACTGTGCTAGCTTTGTCTGCAGTAATATTTCATACGGAGCCAATTGGATGAGTAGTTGTGGGCAAGAGAATTTACAAAATTTATCAGTCATCTACCGCATCTAACAAATAACTCCCTAACACAAATATCTATTAACTCAACGGAGACCCTTGTATAGATATCTTAGTCATGATCAATACTCTCCCCACCACCACCACCACCACCTAACCTCTCCCTGTCTTTCATACTATCTCATCTTTACATGATTCCAAATTCCGATTTGGATTGGCACCGACTCATTCTTCATTGCCAACTCTTGAAAATACATCACTTTAATTCCATTAACGTTTGCTCCTCTTCCATTGGCTAGACAGCTCATTTGAACCGTTGCCAACTTCATCGATTAAGTATCGACTAGCAGTTGCTTGCAAATATTTATATACACATGCATACATACATATGCACACATATACACACACACATACATACACACACATGCATACATACATACATACAAACATACATACATACATACATACATACATACATACATGTTTACGCATTTATACATGTATATATATACTTCAAACTTCCCTCTCGTGTCACTGCAACCATGCTTATTATTATTATTTTGTTTTGAGCCTCTCTTTGATCCATTTGTTTATGTGTATAGTTCTCTCCATTTTAACGTTCTTTCCAAATTCCTGTCATTTATTTATATTTCGTCATAATTTGATTTTTAAGGATTATGATTTATTGTTATCATACTTACTTAGATTTTTCTTGGGTTTCTTTCTTTTATATTTTTATTGTTATTGTTTTTACTTGTTGTTTTTTTCCTTTTTGTATATGTCATATCTTTTTTTTTCTTCTCTATGCTTTTTTGTTATGCATTCTTGTTATACTTCCTATTCGACCCTCTTTTGTGGGAATTTTCTATATTTTATTTGTCTTTGTGTTTTTTTCTTCAAGTAGATATTCTCTGTAAAGAGTTTTATGTGGACTTTGTTGAACAGAATCAGAATTCGTGACCAATGGCACACAACAAAATGAAATTTTGCTGATCTAGAAACACATTTCCCTAGATAAAGCCTTACTTATACATATGTATAGACATGAATATAAAATTTAGGGTACAAAGATGACCAACTGAATAAAGTGCTACTTCGAAATCAGCAGCTTAGGAAAGTATCTTCATCTAGACAAGTCGATCCAAGCCTTTTGGGTGAAATTGGAAAGCTGTGCAGAGTTCCATTGGATATACTCCATTTGTAATTCAAAGTGCTAACTGTGTCACACACTATATCAAGCTGATTTTGTCTTAAGATTACATTAATTGTATAAATATAGTGACAATATAACAAGGGATACATTTAAAACGTGTGTATTTTTGTATCTATTACGTTATGTTTGTCTCTGTTACGATATGTATGTTTTTACCTGTATCCTCTTTTATAATTTTGTCTATTTTAAATATTTTACAAACAAAGAAGGTCAATTACATAAAGAAAACAAAGCAAAGACAGTCCAAAAGTAGCTCTGAGACAAGAGCTATGATTCAATTATGGACATAGCCATTCCAGACAATGTTATTTCTTTATTGCCCACAAGGGCTAAACACAGAGGGGACAAACAAGGACAGACAAAGGGATTAAGTCGATTACATCGGCCCCAGTGCGTAACTGGTACTTAATTTATCGACCCCGAAAGGATGAAAGGCAAAGTCGACCTCGGCGGAATTCGAACTCAGAACGTAGCGGCAGACGAAATACCGCTAAGCATTTCGCCCGGCGTGCTAACGTTTCTGCCAGCTCGCCTTCCATTCCAGACAATGTACCACTCATATTGCTCTATATTGTTCTCGTCTGACATATTCAGTACTTTATCTGTTCCCCATACCTTATCACACGCTAATTTTCTCACCAGCCTTGCCTCACAATTCTCACTTTCATATTATACCCTTTTCCAGGCTTGTTCAATTTAGGGCTAAATACTTTGTCAATGCAATCATATTTTATTACTTTCGATAACAATGAATATCATCTGGAGTCCGATTGTCATCTATTACCTTATTGATTGAAAATATCAGTTTTATTTCAATATTAACTTTACTATCCCGAGTAGTCTATTAAATTTCATTACAAGACAGAAGTATGACACTGGTAACCATATCAGACTGGTAATAGAACATTTTCTTAGACAAGGGTTGTAACTGATTTTCATCTTGAATTAATATTTCAGCATATTAGATTTAAACGATACAACTCTTTCTCCATTTTCCCAACTCTTTACTCTTTTACTCTTTTACTTGTTTCAGTCATTTGACTGCGGCCATGCTGGAGCACCGCCTTTAGTCGAGCATATCGACCCCGGGACTTATTCTTTGTACGCCCAGTACTTATTCTATCGATCTCTTTTTGCCGAACCGCTAAGTGACGGGGGACGTAAACACACCAGCATCGGTTGTCAAGCGATGGTGGGGGGACAAACACAGACACACAAACATATACACACACATACATATATATATACATATATTCGACAGGCTTCTTTCAGTTTCCGTCTACCAAATCCACTCACAAGGCATTGGTCGGCCCGAGGCTATAGCAGAAGACACTTGCCCAAGATGCCACGCAGTGGGACTGAACCCGGAACCATATGGTTGGTAAGCAAGCTACTTACCACACAGCCACTCCTGCGCCTGTAACTCAAATACTAATTAGTCCCACTTTCCCCCGAAACATTTTAAATGCCATAATTACCTCCGCCTTAGCGAAGGTGGAGGTGTTGTTTTCAGTCGCGTCTGTTTCTTGTTTGTCCGTGGACAACATATCTCAAGAACCGCTGCATGAATTCGGATGAAACTTTTAGGAATGTTTGACCTTGTAACTGGCACGAACTGATTAGATTTGGGGACAGATCCGGTACCGAACAAGGATTCTGGATTATTTTTACTGTATTTTTACCTAATTTTTGAGAGAGATCAGGTTCATTTTTACTATTCTCGTTTGTGAGAACAGTCGACTTGGATGATATATGTGGTCCTATCAATTCCTTTCAGCAGTCTTCTGAAATGAATTGATAGGCCCACATATAACATCCAATTATTGAGTATTAATTGAAAAGGCTGTAACAAGTGAGGCTGGCCAATTTGTTAAAAAAACAAATATTATTAACTTCCTTATCTCCATTTTCTTTTCTTCTTTTAAATGCATATAAACTATATGTCTAATATACCTATTGTTTTAAGGGAATTTCATTTCTCTAAAACACTAGGTATATGAACCAATATTTCCTTGGATGCAGCTATCCCTTCACGAGGGTTACATATCCTCTAATTAAATACACACTCGCGCGCACGCACGCACACCTGCATATAGAGAATAAATTCTAAGTTCACGAGATATATTGGAATACATGTAATTTTTTTTTTATCGAAACATTGTAAACTAGGTAACTCCAATTGATTTGGTGACTGATTCATAGCTGAGCCGACAGCAATAGAGAATTCATGGGTGGAACTCATAATGAATTCATATAGGTTCGTGTTGCACTGGAAGAATAATTTTCTTGACATAGCCATAACCCTTAAGCAGTATGAGCGTGTTTACAGTTTTCTAGCCATCAGGAGTTGAAACTGAACATCAACGATATCGATCATGCAAAAAAAAAATACAGATCCAGATTGATGCTCACATGGCAATGGAAATTCAGAGAAAGTACATCAGAACCTAGAGGCAATAAACGATTGACAGCCGGTCAAATTATAATTATAATGCAACTCTGCGTGAAAAGTAGAATTATATCTGTATTGCTTTAGATATAAGAAACCGGAACTGACAAGTTGAGAAAAAAAGTAGTTATATATAAAAAATAAATACGTGGTTGCTGAATAGGCAAAAACAGTAACTAGAACACCAACTCAACAGGAACACAACAAAATATGGCCATGGAGTTTCTATGTTTACGTTTAACCACTTCCGGTTGCAGACACGTCACTGACTGGGCTACGAACCATTTCCCATAACGATTATATAAGTGTTCAATGAAGCATTTCAGTAACCAGATTTACTGCTCGGTCATTCCTTTATAGGAACAGGAAACATTATCAATGGTTAAAAACAAATGAAAAAGAAAAGAAGATGAAGGTAGAATAACATTATTAACTATTATGATTTCTTGAATAGGAATGGAGCTTCAGTGATATACATTTATAAATGTGTGATGTAATTCATTTTCCAAGGACATCATGGATATAATTGTAGGAAAGCCGTTTCAGCTTGGAATTATTATTGGATCGACAAATCGATTCGCTACAAACTTACCAGTTCTTACCACAAAAATGAAGTGCCAATATCAATACTAAATGAAACACACGCACAACCTGTAACTTACTGTAGACAATTACACATGCAATATATTATCTAAAGTACATATAAGACGTCATCAGATTGCTTCTTAATTAACACAATGTGTTGAAATTAAAGAACAATGATATTACGTGATGTATCTGCCATTCCTCAAAGCAAAAGGGATACATTTGAAGTGGAAACCTCCAGTCATTAATCAAAATTAAGTCCAGGATCTGAGTTTATCGAGAAATTTCATGACAACATACTACTTTACACTCCATAGAATATTAGTTCCAAACGACTTGACAAGATAAATTATCAAAATTAATGTCTAACTTCCCACGTACCTAACTATAGTACTGAGTGCGGAACAAAGTATATTTATAGTCATTGTTATATTTAGAGGCATTTAATTATGCACACCTGCATGTCCCTATATTTATCTGTGTATGTGTGTGAGAGAGAGATAATACATACATACATATGTATATCGATAGATAGGTAAATACATACATGCATACACACATACAGCTCCAAAACAGCTGGGTTCTCTTACCTCAGAGAAGACCTGGATGAAAACCTCACAGAATACAAAATAAAAAGCCTATGCATGGGTATGTTACCCGGAAGCTTGAAGAAGACAGTAGAACTGACACGAAGTTCAGCCTCTTCTTGGACACAAGACCACTACATCACATCACACTTTGAAGGCTATGCGTTTGCAATCCAGGAATATAAGATTACCACAAAGTACCTGGTGAACAAGAGAGACAGTGACGTTCTTGTAATCCCAAGGTGCAACCGCATGTTTAGGTTACGTCATGTTTCTGTGGAAGACATTACGCATGTGACTAGCAACGGTACTACCTCTCTGAGCGGCACGATGTTGTTGGTAAAATAATTTACAATACCATCCACAAAAAAGCACTTTCGTGAAATAAACTTAAGAAATCCCTCTGCTATGGAATACATTCATAAACACCAACTCAAGGAATACTGGTGGAATAGTCCCATCAAAACTTCTGCAAACAAAAAGATCGTATATTGTTGCTGTCATCTGCCTGTCGGCTCTACTCCTGCAACTCAACTTGATTTCGAGCCGGGTCGTCTGCTGCTGGAGAGGACCGATCAGGTAAAGGACCTGGGTATCTTGGTGGATTCCTCCTTTTCGCCTTCGGCCCAGTGCGTCCATGCTGCCAACAAAGCGCGCGGAATTCTGTTTTTGATTCGACGGTCATTCGGAATGCTCACAGCAGCCATATTCCTGCCACTCTATGTCACGCTGGTGAGACCCATATTGGAGTATGGGATTCAAGCCTCTTCTCCTTATCTCCTCAAAGACATACAGCACCTCGAAAGAGTCCAGAGGCTGGCTACCCGCATGGTTCATGGTCTCAAAAATTTGTCCTACGAAGAAAGGCTGAGGACGCTCGACCTTTGTTCTCTTGAAAAACGCCGCCGCCGTGGTGATCTCATTCTCGCCCACAACATCATAAGCGGGAAGTGTAACCTCTCGAAAGAGCTGTTCTTCACTCCTGCTCCGGAGCGTCGGCTGCGGGGTCATTCCGAAAAGCTCTACCTGCGACGATTTCATCTCAATCGAAGGAGAGGGGCTTTCTCCGTCCGGGTTGCGGATCCGTGGAACAAGCTGCCAGACGAGATGGTGAAGATGCCGACGACCGCTTTGTTCAAAGCCTCCCTTGACCTCAAGTGGCCTGAACTCTTTACATGAACACCACCCTGTACTTAACTCCATGTCCCCCTACATGGCCTTGCTATTTGCTTTTGAGCCAAATTAACTAACTAACTAACTAAGATGGGCAAAGGTATGTGCAATCATAGAGGTTAGCTGCCCTACAGATGTAAATACATCTTTGAAAATCAAAGAAAAAGAAAATATCTATGGAAAACTCCTTCGAAACCTCCAGCTTCTATACCCAGACTATGAATTCATATTCATTCCACTAATAATTGGTTTTGCTAGTAAATGCTTAAAGGAGAATCAGGATAAACTGGGATTTTCAGAAAGAAAAACTGAGCGGCTAATTCGTACATTACAAGTCCAATCTGTGAGTGGAACAGTAAAAATTTGCAAGACTTTTCTCAAGTTCTAAATGTGAATTTGACTGTGTTAACTACATCCCAAATATGGAGCAAAGAAGACTTCAAAAATAACGAGTTGCGACATCTCTTGACGATCGATAAAATTTGACACCATGATGTTATCGAGTACCTGCAGAAACAGGGTTTAGCCCCCAAGAACATTGATGCTAACATTGTTGCTACATTAGGAGATGATGCTCCATCTTTATCAACATTGAAAAAGTTGACTGCTGAATTTAAGCAGGGAAGGAGAGTCTTGAAGACGACCCAAGATCTAGATGTTCTGCAACTGCCACCACCGAGTAAAATGTTGATTGTGTTAACTAAATGCTGATGGATGACAGGCGACTGACTATAAATTAAATATCCAATGCTGTTAGCATGTTCCTTGAGAGAATTGAGAGTATTCTACTCAATGAAATTGGCATGACGAATGTTTCTGCTCGGTGGGTGTCGCATCTTCTGACAACTGATCAAAAGCACACCAGGCTGACCACATAACGAGAAAATCTGACTTCGTTTGAGACAGATCCAGCTGGTTACATTGAGCGTTTCTCAAGCCAGGATGAGTGTTTGCTTCATCGTTTTGAGCCAGAGGCAAAAAGATAATCCATTCAGTGAAAACACTCCCTCTTCACCTATTCCAAAGAAGGCCAAGATTTTTTCATCTGCAGGGAAGGAGATGGTCTCAGCTTTTTAGGATGCAAAAGGCATCGTGTTTATTGAATATCATCAAAAGGCCTTTTTACAGATCAAGCTTTAGATTATCCCTGGTGATTTCTTTGACAAGTTCTATGTGCTTGTTATGGGACTTACACTAATACTGAGACGGTTTCCCGTTCGCTTCCTGGAGCTGCAAATAGACATGCTCACCAGACCTGGTTGAACGCTCAGAGCATTAAGAAAGCCAGAATAAACACAACAATTTATCCAAAGGTCAAACAATTTCAGCATTCTACCAGAATGATAATAATATCAAGGCATTGTGCCCATCGCTCTAAAGATTTTTGTCTACGTCTATTTTCTCTCTAAATTTTATACATTGTCCCTTTTCTGCTTTTGCTCAATCATTCCTTGATTTAAATATTTTCTTTCCAGCGTCACTCTTGTATTTTCACTGAATGCAAGAGTGACATTTCTTACTATATCTTTAATTTTCTTTCACTTTTCTTTCATTAGTTTCTTTCTTGTATCTCCATCTTTAATTTTCTTTCACTTTTCTTTCATTAGTTTCTTTCTTGTATCTCCATCTTTAATTTTCTTTCACTTTTCTTTCATTAGTTTCTTTCTTGTATCTCCATCTTTAATTTTCTTTCACTTTTCTTTCATTAGTTTCTTTCTTGTATCTCCATACACTATTTCCTTTCTCTGATCTTTCGCTTTATCCGCATGGACTACTGTTTTATTTTCGTCCATTTACCTTCAACCGCTCCCAGAACCCTCCTTATGTTGCTTTTTTTTTTCTTTTTATATTGTCAGCAGTGTATGTGCATGTGTGATTGTGTGTGTATATATTCCACTCGCTATGAAATAATGTAGCCTTGATCCTATCTACTCCATTCCTTAACTCTTGTATATATATATAATATTATATATAATATATATATATATATATATATATAATATATATATATATATTATATATATATATATATATTATATATATATATATATATGGATGTGTGTATTTTCCCTTGTTTACAATTAACACAGAAAAAATAGATAAATAGTTACCAGGGCAGCAAAAAATCACACAAGTAATAAGGACGTGACACCCTGGTTGATGTGAAATATTTTGTATAATATATATAAATAAATGGATATGCACTCAGGAAAGCCACCCTTGATGCTAAGAAAATTATGGAGAGGTATAACTTACAGATGAAGACAGAACCACTTGATCCTAACCAAACTCGTTCTATTTTAAAAGATCATAAACAAAATTGTTAATAACCCATCTTTACGACTTATCTGTCCTTCTAGCTCTGACATCGGTGTACTTAGTAAAAATATTCTAGATAGATATATTCCTACTATAGTTTAAAAAATCAAAGCTTAGTTTATGATCCAGTTCGTTCCAAGTCGTCGACTGGTTTTGTTCTATTACTAATAAAAGGAGCAATATGTTTATCCAGTTTGACATTTCTAGTTTCTATTCCACCAACAACCCAATAGTACTTAATAAGGCACTCTGGCTAGCTCATAACAAAGCTGGTCTCATCAGGGAAGAGATTAATGTCTTGTTAGCCACCAGAAAAATGTTGCCGGTCCGTAAAGACACACCCGATGGTTATGATGTTACGATGGGAAGTTCTGATTCAGCACAAATAGCTGATTTGGTCGGTATATATATACTTTATGAAATGGCAGACCAGTTCCCAAGCATCAATGGAGGTCTATATCGTGATTAATTGTTTACTCTACCTTCAAAATGTTTCTGACCAAAAAGTACATAAGGTTAAGAATAGTTTAGTTAATTTTTTTCTTTAGAATGGGGTTAGGCATCGTTTTTGATGATGATGTAACGAAAGCCAACATTTTAGATATTACACTTAACTTACACAATAATTCGTACTTCCCATACTACAAACCATCGACAAATTTTAAGTATATTAGCCAATTCAGTAATCATTCTAGGGCAATCACTAAGAACTTAATTAAGAATATTTCATTTAGATTGTCTAAGTTATCTGCTAATGTTGACATTTTCAACAAGGCTAAATTTTATAACTATGCCTTCCTTAAAGTAAGCTATACAGATAAAGTTACCTACCTTAATTCCATTCAATCTTATTCTACCTTTAGTAATGGAGACATGAAATCGAGTTCTAAGGATATAAACGATATCAATTTTAATTTATATGCCAACACCGAACAGAGCAAGGTTTTGTTACAACGTAAGGGAGATAACCGTTATTTAAACCCCTTTTTTCATTCTAAAGATAAATCGGTATCTTTTTAAAATAGTTACACTAAAAATAAGGCAACTAATAGCAAAACTATTTGGTTGATTATTCCTTATGGGAGGCAAATTAAATCTAATTTGGAATAATACCAATGTTGCCTTCGAAACATATGTCGGAAGTAAAAGATTTGAATAACACCTGCGCTTAAATCCATTTATCTATCTATATATATATATTCAGTCACTTGACCGCGGCCGTGCTGGAGCACCGCCTGTAATCGAATAAATCGACCTGAGGACTTATTCTTTGTAAGCCTAGTACTTATTCTATCGGTCTCTTTGCCGAACCGCTATATTACGAAGACGTAACACACCAACATTGGTTGTCAAGCGGTGGGGGGGGGAATACATACATACACACATATGCATGCACACGCACACACACATACACACGCGCACACACACGCACACACACATACACACACACACATATATATATGTATATGACGGGCTTCTTTCGGTTTACGTCTATCAAATCCATTCATAAGGCTTTGGCAGGCCCAAGGCTATAGTAGAAGACACTTGCCCAAGAAGCCACGCAATGGGGTTGAACCCGGAACCATGTGGTAGGGAAGGAAACAAGCTTCTTACCACACAGCCACTCCTCTGTGTGTGTGTGTGCGTGTGTGTGTGTGTGTGTGTGTGTGTGTGTGTGTGTGTGTGTGTGTGTGTGTGTGTGTGTGTGTGTGTGTGTGCTAGCGTGCTAGCGGACGCATTTCTTAGTAGAGACACATAGAGAAATATGGAACATTTTCTATGTTGCTGTGTTAGTGGGTCTCTATCTGGATATAAGTATGTTGTACCACTTAATACCATTTCCACTATGTTAACCGCTCACTACGTCTTTCTTTTAATCCATTAAATAACGTATTAGAACATGTTGATCGACATTCATAGTTCTTTCTCCACTTTCTAAAGTCTAACTCTCTCTCTCTCTCCCTCACTCACACACGCACGCACACACACACATACACACATACACACACACACTCATACTCTCGCACACAGACACACACATTCACACACACAAACACATTGTCTCGAATGTATTTCTTTATCTCTATCATTCTGTTCTTCTCTCCCTCTACGCCCTCCTACTATCTCCCTCTCTATCTCTTTCTATATCTCTACCTCTTCCTCCCTCTCTGCATATGCATATGTGTGTGTGCATATGTACATATACCTGTATGTACACATATACATATATATAGAGAGAGGGGAGAGGGGAGAGGAAGAGAAGGAGAGAGAGGGGGAGAGAGAGGAAGAGAGAGACTCAAATATGCGCACATACGCACAAAATCACATTGACACATGTAATCAATATATAAATATATATATACGTACATGTATATATATATATATATATATATATATATATATATATATATATATATATATACATATATATACATATATATATATATATATATAATATATATACATACGTATATATATATATATTATATATATATATATATATATATATATTATATATATATATATATATATTATATATATATATATGCATGCATGTATGTATATGTACACATATATATCTATGTTTGTATGTATGCATGTATGTACATATATTATAAATGGTTTATATTGTATATGGTACATGTATGCATTTGAGTATGTGTTGGAGTATGATCTTGTGCAGCTATTGTCGGCGATGATAAAAGAGTTTTCGAGAAAAGTAGCAGAAAGTGAAAGAAATGCGAGGGCGTAGACAACCCAAAGACTATAAGAGTCTCCTAGTGAGAAGAAAAGAAGAAATAATGATAATGGCTGGAAATGATGTTTCTTTCATAAGAGATGATGCTGAAGAGATGCTTGTTTTAAGTATAGAATAATCTAGCTGGGACACAGCTGCTGTGAATAGGTATATATATGTAGGTAGATAGATAAAAGGTAAGTAGGTAGGTAGGATGTGTGGATGCTTGGTTGGTTGGCTGGTCGGTTGGTTGGTTGGTTGGTTGGTTGGTTGGTTGGTTGGTTGGTTGGTTGGTTGGTTGGTTGGTTGGTTGTTTGATACCTAGGTAGATAATTGATATAGTTTGGTAGTTTGATTGTCTGGCAGAGCTATATGTACTTATATATTTGTTTTGTATGTATCCATACATATAGATGAGTGTGTGTGAGCGTATGTACACATACATACATACACCTACACACATATGCACTCAAATGTGCACACACACACACATATATGTATACAAATTTATACATATATATTAAAATACATAATGTTATTATTATTACTATTATTATTATTATTATTATTATTATTATTATTATTATTATCATTATTATTTAATCTGCATGTTTGTTACAATCATTTGCCGTGACACACCTAGCGTCCTAGGGCGAGTGAAGGATAAGAGATGTTACAGTATGACTGAAAGCTTGGCAGGGGTTTTGGCAGGAGCAGTAGCGAAATGTCTTCATGTAATACAACAGAGACATTTAAATTGGTAGTGTTTTTCTAAGGATGTGGGCAGTACTTGTCAGCATAATCTTTTGGACGTTATCTAGATATTTCTGGGACATTATCTAGATGTTTCTGGGACATTATCTGACATCCCATTTTTATCATACCTAGGGTACCCGCAATAACAGGAACAGTTCTCGCTTTAAGATGCCACGTCTTTTGTATTTCAATTTCCTTATATTTACTAAATTTGTCAAATTCCTTTACAGATATATTTTTATCAGCGTACACTTACATCTTTTAGTGTACAAGCAGTGTTGTTTTCTGCAAGTGCTCCGCCCTTATTGCAGCCCTATTTGTTCCATGTACTTCACGAGATTTTTTTTCCAGGGTTCCGACAATTAGTGGTACAATTACCACCTTTTTATCGACCACAACTGCTTTACCTCCCAAGCTAACCTGTCATACCTATCGACTTTTCTTTCTTCCTTATCGCATACCTTGTTGTCAGCTGGGCACGCCATATCTATGATCCTATTATTGACTGAGAGAGCAGTGCTGCCATCAAAGTGATTCTGGGGTAAAATATACGAAGCTCAGATCATGACTACCCGTCTGATAAAGGTACACCAGGTACATACATCACAAACATGTGTGCGCGACATGGTGATCCCATATCAAGACAAACAGCACATGACCTTGCAGGTGGAGCCCAATTAGAATTTTATTCAGGTCGAGTAACCCATCCCGCTCAAAAGGTCCCTGAATAAGGGTTGTTTAAGGATGTTGAGCGAAACACCCATGTTTCCAGAGGTGAATTACTCAAACCATAAAGAAGTCCTCTCAACACATAGCTATGATGCTCCCCCACTACTTCTGCTCGTGATCAGAGATGCACATATCGTCAGCCACTATGAGACATGCTCAACTGGTTAAGGTCAAGCAACTAACAAGCAAATCTGTGGTACTGAGCAGAATATTTGATAACATTTCCAATAAGTTAAGACCAGAAGCCATTAGAGCCAGTACTACTACTACTACTACTATTAAAGTGACACCGGAGTGAAATATACGAAGCTCAGTATACCCATCATGGCTACCCGTCTAATAAGGGTACACCAGGCACATGCATCAAAACCATATGTGGGCGACATGGTCATCTCATATCAAGTTAGACAGCGCAAGACCTTGCAGGTGAGTCCCAGTTAAAGTTTTCTTCGGGATCAGTAGCCCATCCCGCTCAAAAGGTCTCTGAATAAGGGTTGTTTAAGGATGTTGGACGAAACACCCATGTTTCCAAAGGTGAATTATCCAAACCCCAAAGAATTCCTTTCAACACATGGCTATGATGCGTCCCCTCTACTTCTGCTTGTGATAAGAGATGCACATATTGTCAGCAACTAAGGGACATGCTCAACCAATTAAGGTCAAACAACTGATTATTATTATCATTATTATTATTATTATTGTTATTGTTATTATTATTATTATTATTATTATTATTATTATTATTATTATATTATTATTATTATTATTATTTAAAACAGTTTGATTCGGCCCCATGCAACTTAATGTTTCGTTGACTCGTTACAGTAACCTTATCCGGTGGGCTGGCCAATGGCATATAGAGGTGTGTGTGTACATGTATGTATGTATATACATATATGTGCGTATGTATATATATATATATATATATATATATATATATATATATATATATATATATATATATATATATATATGCATATATACGTGTATATATATGTATATGTGTATATATGTATGTATGTATGTATGTATGTATGTATGTATGTATGTATGTATACTCAGTCGTATAACTACATATTTATAATACAAATGTAGAAGCTTCGAGAACTATGCAAATAAATCATTTTAACGGTGTTTTTTCTATACCTATAACAGACGTGCTAACAACCAATTACGCTAAAGTAACCTTCAGTCTTCATTCTATCAAATTTGATGGAAAGGAAATCGATGATATGCAGCATTTACCCCCAACTATAACGCAAATGTCTCTCCCTTCAGATAAATGCATGCACAATCATGACGGCCGACATTGCACGCAGGCTTATGGCTCTTCTGACCATCGACAGAGATACAACGTTTTTAAATGTCTGGCAAACATATGTTTTTCAACATAAACACCTTCTATCTATCTATCTATCTATCTATCTATCTATCTATCTATCTATCTATCTATCTATCTCTCTCTCTATATATATATATATATATTCT
Source organism: Octopus sinensis (assembly GCF_006345805.1). Taxonomy (NCBI): domain Eukaryota; kingdom Metazoa; phylum Mollusca; class Cephalopoda; order Octopoda; family Octopodidae; genus Octopus; species Octopus sinensis. The sequence goes on from NC_042998.1 coordinate 188,960,296, forward strand.
GACTAATTTATGTTCTGAGTTCAAATTCTGTTATGGTCAACTTTGTTTTTCATCCTTTCAGGGTTGATGAAATAAGTACCAGTTGTGTCCTGGGGTTGATGTAAGCAAGTAGCCCTCTATCATACCAAATTTCAGGCCTTATGCCAATTGTATGAAAAAAATATATGTAAAACGTTAGTAATGAATGTAAAAAATATGTAAGAGTGTACAATATTTAGATAAAGGGTTCTATAACCAACCAATGCTTAACATTCAAATATGTTTAATATCAGAAAAACAAGATGCATGTTAAAAAAGTGATCGTCCCAGTTCGAAGGTTTGTAATGGACGCAGGTTCGTGTGTCAAATAGCTAGCTTGAGGCGGTGGCCTCTTGGAGCTAATCAGCGACAGCTTTAGTCTTATATTTATAAGACTGCCATATTAGTATGGCGATAACTATTAATTTTTATTTATATATATATATATATATATATATATATATCAACGCAGTTTGGTACAGATTGATGGATGGATGGATGGATGGATAGATGGAGGTATCACGCACACTCACAAACTACATACAGCTACTAATTCCGATTATGCACCGAAAATAATTATGCGGATCTCGTTTCCATTTTCTCTTAAAACTTTTAGATTTTAATAAATGATTATCTCATCTGTTTAGAGCTTCTAGAAGAATAAATTATATACCATTTTCAACATATTTTTATTGCTTTTCCACTTTTATTGCTAATTAACACATCCATATCAGTGTTCTAATGGGACCATCTTTAGGATAATAAAATCTTGAAAACATCCCACCCAGCATAAATCCACTCTCGAGCAATATCTCCTCTCTTGTAAAATGGACCGGAAAAAGTTATTTGATTCAGTTTAATATCTGCAGGAATATTTGTTTCTAATTTTGGCACAAAGCCAGCAATTTAATGAAGGGCCTAGTCATTGAACTCAATAGTTTATATTTTACTTAACGACCAAGAAACAGTGAAAGGTAAAGCTAACCCTGGAAGGATTTGGAGTCTGCCTTTCATCTTTTCGATGTCGATGAAATAAGTAACAGTTGAACACTGGGGCCGAATAAATCGACTTGCTTCTACCATCAAAGCAGTTGGCCAAGTGTTAAAACTGACATCTAAATGAGCCAATATTATGTGGCTGTAGGCAGGTGACAAGAGCTGAGACAATGCACTTGCCTTTGATGCGCCAGGGTAATCTCAGCTTGTATGTAGTGCGCTTTGAATACCTTATTGGTACCTTCATTTTCGGAGTCCATTCTTGTTCAGTATGTAGTTTTGTTTTAGCGCTATTTACTAGGGTTGTGCCGAAAGTAATGTGAGTGTAGGCTTAACTTATTTTTATTTACATAGGTTATTCAAATCGCACATGTTGTTAGAATAACTTTTCCGCTATAATATCTCTTCATCATGTTCTCTCTTATTGTAAGTAAATAATAAGTACCGTCATTGAGTTCTTGAGGAGAGGAAGCTGTCCGATAACGAAAGAAACCTACAAGTTGTTTAAGGAGATTAACAAGAGCAAGATTTACAGATAGATGAAGATGCTTAAATGAAAGTGAGCAAGCACTAAAAGAAACCATGCAGTGGGAGACCGTTAACTATGACCACTGACACGAATAGCCAGCGAGTGGACATACTGATTCGTACGGACGGATCAGTCATAATCAGCGAGTTGCTGCACAACTGGATTGTAGTCACAATGCATTTAAGATGGTGGAACACTGGATATCAGGAAGAATGAGTTCCTCGACAGTTAACAACCTATTTGAAGGAGAGAGTTGTAGAAGTCTGCTTTCATCTGCTGGAAGTTTTTGAAGCCAAAGCAGACGTGTTTTACCGACAGGGGATGAAACCTGGACATTTCTTTATGGCTCAAAAACGAAGGCTCAATCCATGTAATGGCGTCAAACTTCAACTCTAAGGCGTTAAAAGCTAAAAAAAAAAAAAAAAAAAACAGGGATCAACACAGAAAGTCATGGTGTTTGAGGAACGACAAGACCGTCATTTTTCTTGATTTCTGGAACATAGCTACACTGCGAACAGCGAACGGCACATTGAAGCATTCAGAAAGCTTAAAATTATCCCCATTCACCATGACAATGCATGACAGCATACATCTTTGGTAACAACACTCAAATAATCAGAAAATTAGAGAAGTCAACGGTCTTCCATTCACCTTACAACCTTGATCTGGTACTCTCTGACTTCCATCTGTGCTCTCCAACGAAGAATAGCTTTCAGGGACAAAAGTTTTATGAGACAAACTAGGTGAAAATGACTATGAAAAACGTGGACACACCAGTGAAAAAGTGAATTTTTTCAAAGACGATTCAAGAGCTGGATTCAACGATGGTGCATGTGCATCGTTTGTGATACTAAATAGTGCCTCTACATACAGGAAGAGTTACTTTACTAGCAAGTGCAATTCGAATGACTGACGTGACGTAATACAAGAACGTATGCCATCTTTTCCATTACTTACGGTATAACTCCTGTATTATTATCTGTCATAGCTTGTCTTTTTTGTTATTGTTGATCTTCCCGATCATTCAATGGAAATCCATAATTCTTGTTTATTGTTTTCGTTTGTATTTGGCCTTTGTTCTAATCCCGACGGATGGATTATTACTATCATTATAATTATTTTTAATTATAATACTTATAATTATAATACTTATAATTATAATAATCATAATTATTTTTATTATAATTATAATTATCATTATAATTATTTTTGTCTTTGTTGTTATTACTGTTGTTGTTGTTGTTGTATTGTGGTTGCTATTGCTGCTGTTAGGGTTGGTGTTGTTGTTGTTGTTTTTTGTTAATAATATCATCATCGCCATCGTTCGCATCGTTCACATCACTCACTCTTTTGTCTTGAATCTCGCTTCACCGTTTTTTTTTTCTCCTATCTCTTATTTCATCTTCTCTCTTTACTTTCTCCAATTCAAAGGTGGGCGTCCCCTGCATCGTTCCACTACATCGCTTCAATGTCACCGATCAAGCTTCATACAAATTACGCGTGATTGCTCATGGCTCACAATAAAAAAAAACGAAGAAAGTTCCTTTTCATTGACACGTGGGAACGTCGAAATAACCACATACATAACAAAAAGTATTTCTCAAGGTATACAAGCATATCTTCCCAGCTATGACTTCTCTTTCTCTGTCTCTCTTCTTCTCTTTCTCCATCTCTCTTCTCTCTCTCTCTCTCTCTCTCTCATATATACATATGTGTGTGTGTATTTATCCAAGTATATATATATATATATATACACACACACATATGTATACATGTGTATGTGTATAAATATATATATATATGTATGTATGTATATGTGTGTGTGTGTGTGTGTGTGTGTGTTATTCAGATCCCTAGAAGTAGCATTAGCTCTGATCTTGGAACCTAATGGTTGACCAACTATGGTACTTACCCAGCGTACCTATTCGTTTAGATCACAAGTGAACTAAACTCCTCATATTCGTTATATATATATATATATATATATATATATATATATATATATATATATATATATATATATATATATATATATATATATCAAATCCACTAAGAAGGCTATGGTCAGTCAGATTCTATAGTCGAAGACACTTGACACTTGCCCAAGGTACCTGGTTTGTTCGGCAAAAGAAACCGATAGAATAAACACCAGGCTTAAAATATAAGTACTGGTGTCGATTTGTTAGACGGTGCTCCTGTATGGCTGCAGTCCAATGACTGAAACAAGTATATGATAAAAGATAAAAGATATGCACATACATACATACATACATACATACACACAGCCACACACACACACACACACACATACACACATACATACATACATACATACATACATACATACATACATACATACATACATACATACATACATAACGATTGGAAAAGTCGTTGATGTGTCTGTCTATGAATCTTTGAAACGGTTACAATAAAGCTCAATGTAATCTGTTCGGAAATCCTACTATGCTGAAATAATGAAGTTTTAATACGAAGCTAAATTCCTCATGCCAAATATAAAACTATTTTAATTAATAGTTATGAAATAATTGGATGATAATAAACTGATGTGAACATCGATCTTTGGACAGAGTGATTTATGTTCTTTAAACTTAGATCTTTATTTCAATCTTCGATGAATTTATTCAAATCGCACCAGTGTAAAGCTTGCCTTTTTCACCTCCAGTATTTATCAATTAATTTCCAATTATATAGTTGCATCTATTGCATCAATTATATTGGCCTTATAAACCCACGAAGCAGTGGGTTCATAAGCTGTGAACCAAGTACCATAAAACATATAGTTTGACAACTGTTCAGCGATGCATGCCACATATTCCTTGTAATAAGACATACAGCTCTTGCATTTCAATGAATAACACTGGAGAAAGTAACATTTTTTTTAACCAATTGGAAATGGAAATTATACTGCACCATCAGAGCATATTTAATGTGCGATCGTCAGGGCGCGTGGCTTAGTGGTTAGGGCATTCGGCTCATGATCGTAAGGTTGTGAGTTCGATTCCCGGCGACGCGTTGTGTCCTTGAGCAAGACACTTTATTTCACGTTGCTCCAGTCCACTCAGCTGGCAAAAATGAGTTGTACTTGTATTTCAAAGGGTCAGCCTTGTCACTCTCTGTGTCACGCTGATTATCCCCGAGAACTACGTTAAGGGTACACGTGTCTGTGGAATGCTCAGCCATTTGTACGTTAATTTCACGAGCAAGCTGTTCCGTTGATCGTATCAGCTGGGACCCTCGTCGTCGTAACCGGCGGAGTCTTTCTAATGTGCGATCAAAATGTACCCGATTTTATTTTTTCCCTCCAAAACCAGTGTCGCGTGGGCAAAATATCGGCAGGCACGAAAGTTATCGTGCCGGTAGGCCGCATCAGTTGCATCTGTAATTCGCTTTATAAACGGAATGAAAACGCGCCTTTTTTAAAGCAAATTGTGACAGGTGATGAGAAATGGATTATCTACCGAAATGTTCAGAGAAAGCGATCCTGGAGTAAGCGACATGAGCCACCCTTAGCCACTCCAAAAGCGGGTCTTCACCCTAAAAATGTCTTGCTTTGTGTCTGGTGGGATTGGAAAGGAATTCTGTACTATGAGCTTCTCCCAAGTAACCAGACAATTAATTCTGAGAAATACTGCACACAACTGGACGAGTTAAAAGCAGAAATTCATGAGAAACGTCCAGAATTGGCCAACAGGAAGGGTGTTGTTTTCCCACATGATAATGCAAGACCGCATGTTTCTTTGGGAACCAGACAAAAATTACTGTAGCCCGGCTGGGATGTGTTACCCCGCCCTCCATATTCACCAGATATTGCTCCTTCGGATTTCCACTTATTCAGGCCTTTGCAGAATAGTCTTAATGGTAAAAATTTCAATTCCTTGGATGACGTAAAAAGATACCTTGATGAATTCTTTGCCATGAAACCACCTCAATTCTGGGAAGAGAGTATTTTCAAGTTAAAGGAAAGATGGAGACACATTGTGCAACGAAATGGGTCATATTTGGTTGATTAAAAATTTAATGGCTTGTATTTATTGACCTTTTTCTTTCCTTTAAAACTCGGCACGAACTTTCCGGACAACCCAATACATTATAATTTTCATCGGGTTAGATTTTATCTTCCATCATTTAAGACGTCAATTGATTGAGTTGACTAAGTCCTGTCAGGAGGATTTAATCAACTTTAACTCTCCTTCTCTCTCTCTCCCTCTCTCTCTCCCTCTCCCTCTCCCTCTTTCTATCTATCTATATGTCTGTCTATCTCTCAAAGTATCTATCTATGTCTCCTATTGTATGCAGTCAAAAGAAATCTATGTAGATCGGAGAAAGTAAGAGGGAGACTGGATTCAAAAGGGAAAATTATTTTCAAGACCTGTATATAGTTAGGTGTCTATACTGGTGTATGTGATTTTATTGGCCTTGGTGAATATTGTGAATCCCGTAATCCATTGTATCTTCAGGATAGCTATGTATTTCGTGCAAGTATATATTTCAGCCTACTGATTCAAAAAGGGGCAACTCTGTAATCAGTAACTATTTCGATAAATTTGTGTCCAGAACATCAGTCTGCCCATTCTGAAAGATTTAATTTTAATCGTTCGCTTAAAGAACAAACGCGCTTAGTTAGCAAAAATAATATATGAATTAGAAAGTCTTCATTGAACATACCGAAAATAGATTAGTGTCCATGATAAGTGGTAAAAAAAGATACTTTAAAAAGTGATTTGTATATGGAAATGCTAAATGTCACAAAATATGCAAAAAGCTGGCAGAAACGTTAGCACGCCGGGCGAAATGCTTAGCGGTATTTCGTCTGTCGTTACGTTCTGAGTTCAAATTCCGCCGAGGTCAACTTTGCCTTTCATCCTTTCGGGGTCGATAAATTAAGTACCAGTTCCGCACTGGGGTCGATATAATCGACTTAATACCTATGTCTGTCCTTGTTTGTCCCCTCTGTGTTTAGCCCCTTGTGGGTAATAAAGAAATAGGTATTTCGTCTGCGTTACGTTGTGAGTTCAAATTCCGCCGAGGTCGACTTTGCCTTTCATCCTTTCGGGGTCGATAAATTAAGCACCAGTTACGCACTGGGGTCGATGTAATCGACTTAATACCTATGTTGTCCTTGTTTGTCCTCTCTGTGTTTAGCCCCTTGTGGGTAATAAAGAAATAGGTATTTCGTCTGCGTTACGTTGTGAATTCAAATTCCGCCGAGGTCGACTTTGCCTTTCATCCTTTCGGGGTCGATAAATTAAGTATCAGTTACGCACTGGGGTCGATGTAATCGACTTAATACCTATGTCTGTCCTTGTTTAGCCCCTTGTGGGTAATAAAGAAATAGGATATTATTATTGTTTCGTGAGACTATACTAAAACAAAAAGGCGAGGATTACTATTTTGAAAGTACTTCATTTTTCCGGATTCTAATGCTAGTACGCTACTAAATTCTTTATAGAGGTGCAAACACATGGTTGGCGAACGCCAAAATATAAGGAAATTACTCATGTTGATCTTAGTCTGCGTCACATTTTTATTGGCGATAGGATCCTTTCCAATTCCATTTATGCAGCTTTTGGCTCATAAGCCGAAAAAAATATGATCGTCACATTGTCTCATTTTCTTTCTTTTCAAATCTGAAGCTTTGCTCTAACGTAAGAAATCAATAGACTTACTGGGGAGACGGTGGAAGCTGGTAGATCTAGAGATGCTCAAAAGATTAATACAGACATTATGGCGATTACTGATAACATTGTGGTGCTGATAGTACTGAGGGTGATGCGTTATGATCAAAAGTGACGGAAATATTTGAAGACAGACTTAGTCCGTAGAATCAAAAATATCTATTATACTGTAGTAATGGTCTTTGGATGACTGAATTACATAGAAAACATTTACGAAAACAAATAATAAAACAAAATCGAAATGACTAAAATAATGCACCTATGGTTGCCAGTATAAATGTCAAAAATCTACATAAAAAAAAGAACTATATATATACTTTGTTTTCCAGACTACCGTTAATAAATCTAATATAATTCTATCTAATTTGTTTCTCATATCAGCGCCGCTACCAAAGGCTTTGCTGTAATGGTGTGAGCTTTTTTAATTTAATTTTGCAGATGAATCCACTGACCACTATTTATTGAATTGCAATCAACCGCAATTTTCATTGGTTGCTGCTAGCCGGAACTGACGAGATAGTACTCGGCCAATGGTTTGTTCTGCTTTGACTCACAATGCTGGATGTATGGAATGTAAGAAAGATTTCGCTTTTGCGTAGTCATACAATAGGTCATAATGTCAAAAATAAGCTATTCTTAAACACTAACACAAAACTATCGCTCACTCACACACAGGAACCTATCCACCACACCAACAAATTCTCATTCTTGATTTTATCTTCTGCATACGGATACAAATCTAAAGCTACGCTACTCATACACCCACGCACACGCACGCATGCGCACACACACTTAAAAACATATTCATGAGCATAAACATTTATTTTCACATTTAGATATTATATTCATCATACATACACATTAGAACATAAATGGTCATTATTACTTGCATAAAGGAAAAAGTGTTGTTTACCAATAACAAACACCTTCATATAGATACACTGATTCCATTTCACACATACTACGCCAAATATGCATATCAGAAAACAAAGTTCACTTTCGCCATAAATATATATATAACCGTATATATATTGGTTTCAAATTTTGACACAATGCCAGCAAGTTCAGGGAAGAGGAAAGTCGTTTACATCGACCTCAGTGATCCACTGGTACTTATTTTATTAACCCCGAAAAGATGAAAGGCGGAATTTGAACTCAGCACATAAAGACGTACAAAATGCCGCTAAGCATTTTGCCCGACGTGCTAACCGTACTGGCATCTCGCCGCCTTATCTTATAAGAGTGTATATCATTATCTTATGGTCACTACTCTTATCTAGTGTCCAGTACTCTGGTGCAGGAGTCATGTCTGTTATCTATTAAACAATTATCGTTGCCCGGTATCTAGTATTTTGATGTTTGGGCAGTACTATTATCCAGTGCTCAGAATTTTTATCTAGTCATAAGTGCGATCATGTAGTAGTCTTATCTAAAGGCCAGTACTGCTATAGATGTGGGGGCGCAATGGCCCAGTGGTTAGAGCAGCGGACTCGCGGTTTCGATTCCCAGACCGGGCGTTGTGAGTGTTTATTGAGCGAAAACACCTAAAAAGCTCCACGAGGCTCCGGCAGGGGATGATGGTGATCCCTGCTGTACTCTTTCACCACAACTTTCTCTCACTCTTACTTCCTGTTTCTGTTGTACCTGTATTTCAAAGGGCCGGCCTTGTCACTCTCTGTGTCACGCTGAATATCCCCGAGAACTACGTTAAGGGTGCACGTGTCTGTGGAGTGCTCAGCCGCTTGCACGTTAATTTCACGAGCAGGCTGTTCCGTTGATTCGGATCAACCGGAACCCTCATCGTCGTAACCGACGGAGTGCTTCCACCACTGCTATAGATAATAGTACTGTTAGTGAACACTGCTATTCTCTAGTGGTCAGTATTGTAACGCAGTGTTCAGTACTATTATGTAATGGCAGCTCTCTTCCCTAGTGACTAGTGCTATTATGTAATGGTCACTACTGCTATAGCGTTATGCAGTGCTCACTACCATTATTTAGTGGTAACTACAGAAATATAGTACTCAGCATTCTTATCTATGGGTCATTACAGTTATCTAGTGGTCAGTACTGTGATGTAGTAGCCAGTGTTGCTATTTTGGGGTCAGAACTGTGTTGAAGTGGTAAGCAGTATTCAGAAGTGTTATCGATTTGTCAGTACTCTAATGGTTAGTACTAGTATCTAGTCGGTAATGTATTGTAGTGGTGAATATTGCTATTTAGAATACGAGTACAGTACTGTGATTTAGTGGCCTGTAGTGTTTCTAAAAAGTCAATAATTGTTGGACGCTGAAACATTTTCCTGCACAAGAAAAGCAGAGCTAGCCATTGGGATACAGTGGTATTAATATCTCCAGTAAGGCGGCGATCTGGCAGAATCGTTAGCAGGCCGGGCGAAATGCTTAGCGGTATTTCGTCTGTCTTTACGTTCTGAGTTCAAATTCCGCCGAAGTCGACTTTGCCTTTCATCCTTTCGGGGTCGATAAATTAAGTACCAGTTATGCACTGGGGTCGATGTAATTGACTTAATACCTATGCCTATCCTTGTTTGTCCCCTCTATGTTTAGCCCCTTGTGGGTAATAAAGAAATAGGTATTAATATCTCCAGTAAGGCGGCGATCTGGCAGAATCGTTAGCAGGCTGGGCGAAATGCATAGCAGTATTTCGTCTGCCGTTACGTTCTGAGTTCAAATTCCGCCGAGGTCGACTTTGCCTTTCATCCTTTCGGAGTCGATAAATTAAGTACCAGTTACGCGCTGGGGTCGATATAATCGACTTAATCCGTTTATCTGTCCTTGTTTGTCCACTCTGTGTTTAGCCCCTTGTGGGTAGTAAAGAAATAGGTATTAATATCTCCAGTAAGGCGGCGATCTGGCAGAATCGTTAGCAGGCTGGGCGAAATGCTTAGCAGTATTTCGTCTGCCGTTACGTTCTGAGTTCAAATTCCGCCGAGGTCGACTTTGCCTTTCATCCTTTCGGGGTCGATAAATTAAGTACCAGTTACGCGCTGGGGTCGATATATTCGACTTAATCCGTTTATCTGTCCTTGTTTGTCCCCTCTGTGTTTGGCCCCTTGTGGGTAGTAAAGAAATAGGTATCAATATTTCCATTCTTCCTACAGCTTACTTAGATATTACAATACTCGTCTTTTCAGAAAAATATGTCTATCTATCTTTATATTAATACTAGCAGTATCGCCCAGCGTTGCTCGGGTTTGTAAGGGAAATAACTGTATAAGCAATTTTAGAGATGTAAAGTATAATAGCCATCTCAATATGGCTAACCACAAAGGGGGCGGTTACTGTAGCTTTTTACGTTCTGAGATTTAATAATAAATTTTTAGAGAGTTACTTCCCTTATATATGCCAAAAATGCATTAAAAATGGGAAAAATTGATGGTAATTTTTTTTTTAATCGTAGACTCATCGTAGACGCGCGCTAATACCCAGAAGGGCTCGATATGAATCACGACTATAAGATACCCGGTTTTGGTTAAACTGCACCGCAAAATGTGGGAGTAGTTAAGAATCTAAATCGTAGGAGACAGAGAGCACACAACCTTACTTTTATATATAAAGATATATAATATGCATAATTATTCTTAACACGTTTAAGCGGGTTCCAACACAAAATATGTTGGGCACTATAGTATATATTATAGGAAAATAACTTCTTCCTTTTTTTCGAGTGTTCAACACACTCGGCTCATTGTCACACAGCATTCTATGACGCCAGTGTTTCGATGAGTTGTGCCTCGTCAGCCAGAAGCAGCCGAAACTTTGAACCTAAATGTAGCTGCTGGATTTGTTTCTTCGATGATGTACTCTACGAGAAGCAGCATATTTTGCGTCATAAACCGCCAAAAAATGTTAAGAATAAATATGGAAATAACCGCTCCAAATCTCGCTGTACATCTTACAAATAACGATTTTTATATATATATATATATATCGCTAAGATAAATATTTCAATTAACCTGAAGATTGACTGTAACCATAACTCGAATTATTACGGATTGTACAGCCATGAAACGATCGTAGTGTTTTACTCTTTATCTTTTATTAAACTTTTAATACTTTTGATATATATTTAAAATAATATAAATTAATTAATTTTATGTATTGGCTTATGTTTTTCATTGTTTGATTTACCTAATAGTGGTTTTATCTCTAATTTAATATAATCTCTTATTATAAAAGGCAGATTTTATCTGCCTCCCTTTGGGAGTTATAGAAATCTACAATATAGGATTTCTTCAATTACAATTTACCTAGCATTTTTAAGAGTACAATGCATCGCGTCATGCCAGGTCCAGTTTTTAAAATTTTAACTCCAATTAAGCAAAATTTACAGAAAACTCACATTCTGGTGTGTGTGTCAAATGCTTTTCTTAGTCTGGTTTACACCACACGCAAACGCACACACACAGTGGGCAACGAATAAAGTGAAACTAGATGTAATATTTGTTTCTCTCTATCACGCTGATAGATACATGAGTAAAATGTATGGGAAGCTAACACATAAGTGTGAGTGAAAATGTTCTTGGAAGAGAGTAAATAGCCAGAGATAGTGATTTGAGGAAGACTTTACATTAAATAACCGTAGTGGCTTGTGTTAGTAATAAAGTAAACATACACTCATACATACATACATACATACATACATACATACATACACACACACACACACACACACATACATACATACACACACACATACATACATACACACATACATACATACATACATATACATACATACATATACATACATACATATACACACACACACACACACACATACACACACACACAGTATTGAAGCTTGAGAACAATCAGATACATTTGCAACACATCTGTTGAAAATATTATTGTTCACACACATACATATACATATATACATACAGACAGACAGACAGATAGACACACACACACACACACATGATCCAGCATGGCCACAACCTCAAGGCTGAAACATATAAAAGAATAACAGAATATAAATGTGTGCATGTGTGTGAGAGAGAGAGTGTGTGTGTATATGTATGTATGTATGTATGTATGTATGTATGTATATATATATATATAATGCGGTTTTTTCAACAGCTTGAACTAAAAGTCAGAGGGGAATGGGATAAACTACTTATATTAACTTGCTATAAAAGCAGGTAGTAATTTTATCTTGTCCTTATTCATAGTGCAAGTTTTGAAGAGTGCATTTCGATTTTAACAGCTATTTTTTTCAAAGCTATATTGGAACAGCCTAGAAGACGAGCCTCATCCTGAAAGATCTGTAGAACTCGACAAGGACATCCTGAAAACTCTGGTGGAACAAAATCTCATCGTAACTGTTGAGGAACTAGCAGAGAAGCTTGGATTTGGTCATTCAACCATTCATTGAGACCTGTGTGCTATCGGAAAAGTCAGCAAATTGGGTCAATGGGTTCCTCACGAACTTTCCGAGTCTAATTGCATGCAGAGAGTGAATGTATGCTTTTCTTTGCTGTCACATCTCACCACTACTGCGCTATGTATATCTATATATATAAAACTGTAGTTGTGTGAGTGTCTGTCCCCTTCGATTTAGATTCCTAACTACTCCCACATTTTGCGGTGCAGTTTAACCAAATTCGGGTAGCTTATAGTCGTGATTCATATCGAGCCCGTCTGAGTATTACCACGCGTCTACGATGAGTCTACGATTTTAAAAATAATTTAACATCATTTTTTATTCCATTTTAATGCATAATCTTTCGTGTGTCGATGGCGGCGGAGTTGGCGTCCACGCTCACACCTGCACCTGTGGGGAAGGGAGTGTAAGGAAATCAACGTCGTAATGCGTTGTCAAGGAGACCAGCGTTCTTTTAGAACAACGACTTCATGGCTTGAAGACACCAAAACAGAAATGGCTAAGAAAGCGTCTACATGAGTCTACGATTTAAAAAAAAATTTACCATCGTTTTTTTTCCATTTTAATGCATTTTTCGCTATTTTTTGGCTATAACTCTCTAAAAATGCTTATATAGTTATTTCCCTTACAAACCCGAGCAACGCCGGGCGATACTGCTAGTATATATATATATATATATATATATCACAATCAAGGAACGGCCATAATAGGCCATTCACCCACTAGAAATAACAGCCAAAAGCTTCAACCGCAAAATAACATCAATTCCGTAAACCAGGAGAAAATTAAAAAACATTTACCCTGTAATTTCTTATACGATGCACCGTTTCATCTACTGTTTAGTGGTAAACTAACCTGATTAAATTAAATCAAGCCAATCTACCATAGGCCCTTAGATTCATCAGTAAGAAATAGCCAAGTCGGAACAGATATTTTTCACGAGGCATTCCCGTCCCTGCCTCGGCAATATCTGACCTAAAATTTTCAAATCGTCGCACTCGCGCCAAATTTATCGGTAGCAAATAAATATAAGCCGCCGATTCCATTACGGAATTAACCAGAAAATTCATAATTAATCAATATAGGGTGGCAAAAAAATTTTGTAGAATTTTTTTGCCACCAGCGGCCTAGTGGGAAAAAATTAAATAGTCATAGACCATTTTTAAGTTCAACATCACAATCAAGGAACGGTCATAATAGGCCATTCACCCACTAGAAATAACAGCCAAAAGCTTCAACCGCAAAATAACATCAATTCCGTAAACCAGGAGAAAATTAAAAAACATTTACCTGTAATTTCTTATACGATGCACCGTTTCATCTACTGTTTAGTGGTAAACTAACCTGATTAAATTAAATCAAGCCAATCTACCATAGGCCCTTAGATTCATCAGTAAGAAATAGCCAAGTCGGAACAGATATTTTTCACGAGGCATTCCGTCCCTGCCTCGGCAATATCTGACCTAAAATTTTCAAATCGTCGCACTCGCGCCAAATTTATCGGTAGCAAATAAATATAAGCCGCCGATTCCATTACGGAATTAACCAGAAAATTCATAATTAATCAATATAGGGTGGCAAAAAAATTTTAGGTCAGATATTGCCGAGGCAGGGACGGGAATGCCTCGTGAAAAATATCTGTTCCGACTTGGCTATTTCTTACTGATGAATCTAAGGGCCTATGGTAGATTGGCTTGATTTAATTTAATCAGGTTAGTTTACCACTAAACAGTAGATGAAACGGTGCATCGTATAAGAAATTACAGGGTAAATGTTTTTTAATTTTCTCCTGGTTTACGGAATTGATGTTATTTTGCGGTTGAAGCTTTTGGCTGTTATTTCTAGTGGGTGAATGGCCTATTATGGCCGTTCCTTGATTGTGATGTTGAACTTAAAAATGGTCTATGACTATTTAATTTTTTCCCACTAGGCCGCTGGTGGCAAAAAAATTCTACAAAATTTTTTTGCCACCCTATATTGATTAAATATATATATATATATATATATGTATATATACACACGCACACACACACACACACACACACTCATACAATCATACATACATGCATACATGTGTTTGTGTGGGCGCCCCGCTGTGTGTGTGTATGGATGATAAATTGAAGGATCTAGGGGTTTTTGTGTCCAATTTCTGACGCCACACTTCTAATTTTCCAGTTTGATGGTGGAAACTATTTTCAATTATACCTATATTACATTACTGATGCCATGGATCTTATAATATCATATTAGTGATATGATACGTATAGCTGAATATCAATATAGTAAGTATCAGTAATAGCATAAAGTTCGTTTTCATATGTTCATCCTTCCACAACAAACTTCTATCCAATCTGAAGGATCAATATATATTTGTGAGATTTCATTTTTTTTTTTTTTATAAGAATCATACTCTAATAGATCTGTGACATAGAGGTATACAATTAAATACCTGCAACCGACACAGTTTCAGCACATTAGATAAGCTTTACTGTATTTTTGTCTTTTACTATACGGCAAAACTAAAAAAATTGCAGCTGTATCCGAACACGTTCCATTGAACCACCATTCTCTCTACCGAGATTATCATAGATATAACTATAAAGTGACGGAGAAGATGAACCCAGCTATATTTCTGGAAATATATCATAAGTAATGCGCGCTCATCGCATTGTTTGAGCCTAGAGGTGGACTGGTGTATTCATTTTCATTTTTATTCGATATTAGCTGTGATGGACAGCGCAAAACAAGAATGTATTTTATATTGAGGAAGAAAATTGCTATAGTTTTCAGTCGAAGCTCTTGTATATAGCTTGTCGATGAGTGAATGGGTACGCTTTTGTGTGTTTCTGTGTTAGTGAATGTGTATCTAGTTATCTGGACTCTGGGCTAGATAATTACACACTAGTCCAGAAAACGATTGATGACTAGTGGAACAGATGAGTCACAACACTTCTAGTTGGAAATTCTTATGTTCAAAATATAAAATTATAAATAGGGTTATGGAGCAAAAATTCACACCCACACGACGCTGTATTGGTTTATAAGTGAAATAAAGAAAAGAAATGGAGAAAAAATCCATCTTGTGACGAAAAGGCAGAGAGAAGGTGGAGTAATAACTGGAAATAAGGAAGAGATGAAGGAGAAGCTGGTTAATATAGATAAAGAAAGGGAAAATGCGAAACAGAAAATTAAGATATAGAAAGAAAAAGAGATTAAAAAAATATAGATCCACAGACACACCACACACACACACACATATATATATATATATATATATATATATATATATATATATATATATATATATATATATATACATTCATATCAACATATGTACGTATACATACACGTGAATATAGTAATTCGTACATATATACATATATGTTGGTTGATAGAGACTATGGCAGAGAAACCAATTGCACACCTACGCACACGTATACTTGCATACGCATTCATACATACGCATTATCACATACAATACACAACGCATACATATTCACCTTCACTCATAACAACACGCAGACACATACACGAGTTATAAAAACACGGTTATAATAAATTACATTCTTACTGTTCATTGCATAAGAAATGAGAAATTGTCACAAAGATTTTCCATGATGGCCGTTCAATGATGGAAGACTTCAGTAGGTGACTCATCAAGATTCTCCTGCTAGATACAACAATAATAATATCAAAGAGGTCGAAGCAACAACTATTATGATACACAACTATAGGCTGGAGTTGAACTTTGATTCCCTTGAGGAATATGTGTGTTGCTAATTAGAATTACTTGCTAGTTGGGACATATTTTGTATGTGTCTGTCTAGGGATGTATACGGCAATGAATGAGTGTGTGTGTCTAGGTATGTTCGTATGTCTAGGTATATCTGTTATGCGTATACGCCTAAGTATGTGTGTAGTTGAGTTTAAGGTATGCTATGTGGAAATGGAAATGTAGATATGAAGGTATGTATGTAGGCAATGGTTGTGTGTGCATGAGAATCTGTGTCTGTATGGTGTTTAGCTGCGTGTGTACGAATTTGTAGATGTGTGTGAAAATATGTGAGGGAATATGTGTGAGTAAGTGTGCAGTTTTGCATTTTAGACAATGGAAAACGGATTTGTTGGTGTTTGTGTTGATGCCAGTGGTTATAGAATTGGTTTACATCATCATCGTATCCTGATATAAAACTGATGCGCAATATATATTTGGTTATAATATTTGGTATATAATTGATATATCCTGTTGTGGAATTTCAGAATCTATAATGGGAAGAATTATCGTTTATATTTCAGATTTGGTTAGCCATCTTCAATCAACAGCCGGGATGGAAATTTGTAGAACTGACTGAAGAAAGTAACCAACAGATAAAATAAATAAATAAATAATTTCTGTCATTTATAATAAGCTGATGCGGCTTATACGTTTATCTTTTTCCGAGTCAGAATCTATATAGACACATACAAAATACATCAGACCGAGTGTAGCAGAGTTTGCGTATAAATAAACTCAGACTCATGAATATAAAGTGGTGCAGACCTATACACACTCACACAAACACAGATAGACATTATCGTGTGTGTGGGACCTTGAAGACTGCTTTAATGCAAGAAAGTAAACTAGTCCCTTAATATTTGATATTCAACATTTCATCAATTCAATAAGACAATCAATATTTCATTTCATTTTACTATATATATTATTTATACTATATATTCTATATTCTACATTAATATTGTAAAGAATATAAATAAAACATGAAAAACAGAGTTGGAATTCCTTTGAATAAAATATATATATATATATATATATATATATATATATTATATATTATATATATATATACTACATCTTATATATATACAGATCTACATACATGCATACATACACACACACACACAACACACATATACGCACACGAACACATATAAAACGTTTTGTCTTTCTTTTTTTTTACTTGTTTCCTTCACTGGCGTGTAGCCTTAAAGGGTTTAGACGAAAGAATCAACCCCACTAGTTACTTTTAAAAAAAACTAGTACTTCTGCTGTCAGTCTCTTTTGCTAAACCGCTAAGTTACAAGGACGTAAAAAAAAAACAACACACGTTGTCAAGCGGAGGTGTGTGACCGACTCAAAGGTACATGAATCTCTAAAAGAACCAATGGGACAGCGCGAATAATAAATAGCATAGCACTGTATAGAAAAGAAAAAAAAAAAACTAATAAATAGCTATCGAACCTTCATCAACTCACAACACCCGATGGTATAATCGTAGAAACGCAGGGTAACTAAAAAGAAAAGAATCAAGAAACAAGGAATAATGTTGATCATAGGTTCTCTCTATCATGGCTGAATTAAGAATGAAGAATACTACCCTGGATGGTAAGTCTATTTATAGAACACGTGTCATTACTGGCGTAAAAAAGCATTCAGTATAAACCGTTGTCCTTAAACTAATGACGCTCAAGTCGGTAGATATTTTCCATTTTCTATAAGGGTTGCACACACACACACACACACACACACATATTATCTGACCAATGATGCGTCCAAAACAAGATGTCAGTTAACCTGACAAATTAATCTGTTGCTCTATTTTAAATATAAGAAAAAAGAATGAATTTCCAGTATATGAAGATATATACATACATACATACATACATACATACATATACCTATATAAGTAGATTAATAGCTATTTACTATATATGCATATAT
>NC_042998.1:188983662-188987330 GCF_006345805.1 Octopus sinensis
GAGTAACTGCAGATTTCTCAATAGTTAATCATTGATGTTCTCTTTTACACTGATCTTCAGCTTGATGTTAGCATCCGCTGGGTAACTAATTTCCACAACTGTGCACAGTTTCTCTTCTCTATCCCAAATCATTATATCAGGTCTGTTGTGCTTACATTTTATTGAGGTCTGGTACATTCCACCAGTATTTCTTTTCATTATGAGTGGCTATGGCTTCTACCTTATTGTGGGGTTTTATTTCTTTGTCCTCGGGACTATCATTCCGATGGATTTCAATATAGAGTATCCTAGCTACAACGTCCATGTCTCATCGGTAGATAATACCGTGATGACATTTTCGGACAACTGCTTGAGATGTGGGTGATAATAATAATAATAATAATAATAATAATAATAATAATGTCACGCACATATAGTTGTGATGCATGTGCCTGGTGTACTCTTATCAGACGGGTAGTCATGATGGGTATATTGGGCTTCGTATATTTTGCCCCAGTGTCACTTTGATGGCATGAACTGCTCTCTCACTCAATAATAATAATAATAATAATAATAATAATAATAATAATAATAATAATAATAATAATAATAATCGTCGTCGTCGTCATTAATATAATCATTGTCTTCATCCACCTAGTTATCATTATCGACATCATCGGCAAGTGTTAGCGTCATCATCACCATCATCATTAACGTTAGAAATATGGGAAAGTAATGTCAGTAGAGATGCAGTAAGATTGACCTCTTGATATATTTCTAATTAGCCATCTCAATTCTTGTTTAACTTTTATATATTTGTTCTATAATTCCCACGGGTCCTATTCATGAGTTCATCAAACAGATATAAATCCATTGATGACGTGTAGCAGTAAGCTTTTACCCGTGATTAACATTTAATTTCCCAAGTCCCCCATGTCACAATTGCCCCAAATGTATCATCGTATATTGGATCTGGACGAGAAATGTTTTTTTTTTTGTTGTTTTATTTATTTTCTCCTCCCCTTTTGTCGTCTTTTTTTTTTTGCATATCATAAAGAATATATCGATTAAATTTATATTTTTGTTTCCATTATTAAAACTTATTCTTTCTTTCTCTCCCTCTCTCTTCTTCATTTTATCTATCATCATGTGTATATCATCCGACACCCACTCTCTTTTCTCTCACTCTCTCACTCTCTTTTCTCTCACTCTCTCACTCTCTTTTCTCTCACTCTCTCACTTTCTTTTCTCTCACTCTCTCACTCTCTCACTCTCTTTTCTCTCACTCTCTTTTCTCTCACTCTCTCACTCTCTTTTCTCTCACTCTCTCACTCTCTTTTCTCCCACTCTCTCACTCTCTCACTCTCCTTTCTCCATCAATCACTTTTAAAACTAGTTCTCCCTTTAGAGTTTCTTTCCTCATTTCTCCCTCTCTATTTTCTTTCTTTCTTTTGTTTTCATTTCCGTATCTCTGACTCCACTTCTCTCCCTCTCTCACTCAGTCAATAATATCTTCTCTGTTTATCTATTTGTCCATTTTTTTAGTATCGGTCATTCACACCTCATATCTATTTCCCTCTTTCTCCATTCACCTCTTCCTCCTTTCAGTTTCGTTTTCTAACTCCCTTTTCTAAATATAGTTCTACCTTCCACCCTGACTGCATTTTCATCACCTTCCGTCCAAGGTATCGTGCTCATATTTCCATCTCTATCTCTCTCTTCCTCTCCCTCTCTTCTCCTTTTCCCCTCTCTCCCCCTTGCTCTCATTCTTTCTCTCTTCTTGTACATTTATATATATATATATATATATATATATATACATATTGGCCTGCTCGCTTAGCCAAAGGGGTGGCGTCATTTGAAGGCTAAAACAATGCGAAGCGCATTGTGACCAGCGATATGTAGCAACAACTGATAGCCTGGTCGGTCACGTGATATATATATATATACTTATACACCTACGCACAAACACCTACTCACACACACATACACACATACACACACACATACACACACACACATATATATATATCAGGGATTGGTCGATACAAATATTTTGTGTTCGTGTTTTTCCCTTTTCTTTCTTTTCATGTAATTAACCATTCTTTCATTCATTCCCTCATTCTGTCATTTTATATTCTATCGTGAAAAAAAGGCAACGAGCTGGCAGAATCGTTACCGTGCCGGACAAAATGTTTAGCAAAATTCCTTCCGACATTAAGTTCTAAGTTCAAAATGCCGCCGAGGTCGATAAAATAAGTACCAGTTGAGTACTAGTGATGATGTGATCAACTTGCCCTCTCTCCCGAAAATGCTGGTCTTCTCCCAAAATTTGAAACCAATATTTTCTTTTTTTCTTTCTAGAGCAGCGAACTTGCAGAATCATCAGCACACCAAGCGAAATGCTTAGCGCCATTTCGTCTGTCTTTACGTTTAGAGTTCAAATTCTGCCAAGGTCGACTTTGCTTTCATCCTTTGAGGGTCGATGAAATAAGTACTAGTTGAGCACCACGGTCGATGTAATCGATTTACCCCCTCTCCGAAACTGACCTTGTGCTAAAATTAGAAATCAATATTCTATCATGAAAATCCATCAATTGTTTTGATATCCTTGCTAACGATTTAGCACCAGAATAAATGCGTACGTATGATTATCTTTCTTACCTATACATTAGAATACTAAATCTTGATTGCATCAAAAGATCTTGAAGTTCACAGTCGTTATCATCCCGTCTTTTCCAATGTGCAGGGAACCCAGTTCCACTTTATCCAACGGTCCTTTTTCTAATATGATAGTTTGCTCCGTAATTGAGATTTGGCTGCTATTTCGTGCAGGCATGAGATCATTTAGAAGCAGAGGCTATCAAATACGCCGTTACGTTTGAACTCAGAACGTAACGGCGTATTTCGTCGGCCGTTACGTTCTGAGTTCAAATTCCGCCGAGGTCGACTTTGCTTTTCATCCTTTCGGGGTCGATAAATAAAGTACCAGTTACGCACTGGGGTCGATGTAATCGACTTAATCCCTTTGTCTGTCCTTGTTTGTCCCCTCTATGTTTAGTCCTTTGTGGGCGGTAAAGAAATATATCGTGTTGGATTACAGTATTGGTCATGATACTACTGAGTAACTTGGTTGGTTGTTTGGTTGGGCAATTGGCTGGTTGAATCCTTCGACGGATGAGCTGGTGGCAGTTATTTTTATATCAATACTGCTATTAATGTCGCTGTTATTGTTGTTGTTGTAAGCGAGTTAATCTTTATATATAAAAGTGAAGTTGTGTGTCTGTCTTCTACGATTTAGATTCCTAACTACTCCCACATTTTGCGGTGCAGTTTAACCAAAACCGGATATCTTATAGTCGTGATTCATATCGAGCCCTTCTGGGTATTAGCGCGCGTCTACGATGAGTCTACGATTTAAAAAAAAAATTACCATCATTTTTTCCATTTTAATGCATTTTTTTCACTATTATATAAAGGAAGTAACTCTCTAAAAATGTCTACGATGAGTCAACGATTTTTTAAAAAATTTACCATAATTTTTTTTCTATTTTTAATGCATTTTTTTGCTATTTTTTGGCTATAACTCTCTAAAAATGCTTATATAGTTATTTCCTTTACAAATCCGAACAACGCCGGGCGATACTGCTATTTCATATAATAGATAAAATATCGCATCTTCGTATTAG